>NW_025776462.1:0-20110 GCF_021130785.1 Homalodisca vitripennis
ACTTCCCTGCATGTGAACTACCAATAAAACTAATGATATTTGGGATTTGGGAGCAACTATGATGAGAACTAATAATACTAATAGGTCCTAGTGTGGGTGATAGGTTTGGTGGATTTTGGGGAGTAGGCCATACATATGTGTGGTTTTGAGAATGGTGAGAAAACTGTTTAGATATAGATTTTATCTAAAACAATATGTTTTTTTTTGTTTCCATTAACGTGTTTGCTACTTTGCGTTCAAATGAATCAGGTCGGGTACCTTTATTTTAAAACTGTAATTATTTGCCAGTATTTTAAAGCTAGCCGATCAATCTTTTCTTTATAACGCTACTGAGTACTGAGTACTCTCATAGTTCTTATGAACTCAGTAACATATGAAGCTGAGTACTGTTCATCGAAACTACAATAATTTAAGAAATAAATTTCTTGAAACAAAACAATTTGATGTTAGTAAAGTTACAGTACCTTTGCGTAAGGTTCTCGAATTGTTTAATAAAATCATATATAATCGTATTTGTGATTATTTGTGAATTTAATTATTTTATAGGACGGTCTATACAACACTTATTTTCGATTAAAAATCTTACTAATATATTTAATGGTTTTGTCAAATAAGTTTAATATTGTAATTTTAATTAAATAATTTTGTAGTAGAACATTTGATTACTGTATTAATATTTTAATCTTATAGTCGTTATCAAATGGCAAAACCCCTATACTGTTATTTAGCATAAGTTTCGTTGCGTTAAAAGTTTATATTTTGCAGTCAGATTCACAAAAGGTTTTTGAGTAAACCTAATAAAGATATCTATTATATAACGTAATGTAGGTATTATTAACTGTAATGTATAAATAATATAAAAAGTTATATATATATATATATATATATATATATATATATATAAAACATAATAGTTATAGTATAAAAAGTATATGATAACTTAATTTCCAAAAAGAAAATAACTGAATCATTACGTTTATGGCTATTTAAAGTAATGAGATATTTTCCCTCGTGGAAGAAATGAATAATCCTCCTTGGTTTCCTAATTAAAAATTAAACTATAATTCCGTGTATTGATATTAGTTATGAATTGTCCAATGTATTAAATACTATTAAGTTTGTTACTAAATTTAGGTTTTTAAGAATAAAAAAGATTTTTTAATCTTAAAAAAAAATCTATCTTTATTTTTTAAGACTTATGTAGTTCAATAGAATGTCCTCACCTTATACTTTTCCTACCCTGTGCGCGTATATTATATTGAAGCTGCTGTTGACTAACATAATATACACATACAACAGCACTGCGGTTATAGCTCTGGGACGAGGCTGACATCGTTACACTTCACTTTGATTTATGAATGTGTTTGCGGTCCAATGTTGGTGAAATATTATATTACCAGGTAAATATGACATGACGCATTCACTGAAACTAATCGTTTACATGACTGCATCCTTATTGAAAGGGGAATGTACTGGAGGAAGATTATCTTATCTTTGATTTTATTAATTATGCTAAAGAGGAAGACAGAGATAATAACTATTATCTCACATTTTTTGTTTTAGGTTACACCATAGCAGACGAGTGAGTTACTTATGAGCAATTTAAATTATACGACAGTTTAGGGCTTTCTTTTCACATATATCACCTACGAGGTTCTAAAACCTAATTTTATTGTCTTGAACCTTTTCGTGTTATAGGATATTATTTTTAAAGAATTTAAAGATTGGTTTGGTACTATATTTCTTAAGATACATTAAAATAAGATACATAAAAAAGTATTCTCATCACTCTTGTTAGGAAAGCGGAATAGAAATGTGAATTCTATTGCATTCTTAATCTGTTGTTGAAATGGAGTTTTGCAAGAAAGGTTTGATACATGAAAAGGAATTTATAACCAGAGTAATGACTAACTCAAAGACCCAAACTCCAATAATCTAAAAAGACACTATTATATATGTAAAGTTCTACTTTGAACTAGCGATTTATAGAACAATATATACACTAGTAAAAACCATTTTATCGCAGGCATTTAGATGATATGAGATAACATGAATACAGTACCTCTTAATTTAATAAAAATAGCTCCTATTAGTTCCTTAAAATTTTTAAGTCTTCAATAAAAACCGAAGATATACTATATGCACTTTATAATCCTAATTATATATAATGATATTAACTGTATGAAGTTTATTCTTAGGCATGGCAAGTAAGATCTTTTAAAGTTTTACGGCAATATTACTCGTAAATCAATGAATATTATAGTCTAAGGAAATATTATACATAGCCTAATGTTATATTTATTACATTTTGTTTGTTCAGAACAGTATTTTTTGTGGTATCGCAGGTACTAATCACGAGTTTTCAACGACAAATTATTTTCTTGGATATCCTGCAAGTTTTGACGAGCTGATTGGAGGAAACATTTGAAAAGAACCTGACTCCCCTCGTTCTTTCCATTCACTACACTTGTACCTAACTTCAAATATTTCCAGACTTTGAAAAATTTACGTTGTTTGAAATATACGCCTAAGAGGTAATATTTAAATATCATTTGAAAGACTTGTTTGGAAATCTAATTTAAAAAAAAAGACCTTATTCGCCTTTTCATACAAAACACGAATCCTATGAACACGACTAATTTACACTAAACTAATCGTAATTTATTTTTAATAGAATTGAATGCTAGGAGCGTTAGTGTGCATTAACAGCAATGGCACTATGGATAGTGAACGGGTTTACGGGGTATGGTGGTGAGGACATTAAAAGTAAAAGGTTAGGCTATAAACGTTAAGTTAAAAGCACAAAATCTTGAGTTGAGAGTCGCTATAAAAATCACTTTAATTTCATTATAATAAAAAGACCCTCCAGGTCTTACGAAATACAATAACGGTTTTTTCAAACTTTTTAGTGATAGAAAAATGTAATGTTACGTTTACACACAGTGTAAATTAAGGCCTGATACGAAATATCTTTGGACAATCTTCACCGTATTACAATACCTTTTGATTATTTTTGCGAAGAACAAAATTCTCTATGACATTCCTAGCAAAAGTTTTAGGCAGATAACTCCTTACATCCCAGGGTGTTAATGAAGTCCTGATACGCCTGGATATATCGCAAAAAGATTAAGGTAACAATATACAACCTTCACTATACTTATTAGAATACTTTTGTGTAAGTTTTTTTAGGATAGAACAAATTTCAAATCTTTTCAAAATGGAGTATAAGAATGTAACTTCAAATTTCATATAGCTATCCCTATCTTGTGACATGTCATTTTAAATGTCTATTCAATGGAAACACAAAGATAAGAATAATTTTTTCTACAATGTTCCTATGAAAGCTTATGGGCAAATTATTCCTTATATTGTAATGCCTGCTAGAAAAAGACACCTCTTACTAAAATTATACATTAAAAAAACTAGATACTACGTACATGGATAAGCTGAAAACCTCAAGGTCTTAAAAACCCAAAATATATCAACATTCATTGTTTTTATATGCGCAAGACATGGTAATTGTCCCTCAGATTATACTTGTTGCATTAATTACCCCTAACGTTTGCTAGAACAATCTTAGAGATGTTTTCTTAGTATCATTACATTTATTTTTAACTGACCTTTTTCATGTCAAAATAAAGGGTTGCAATTTGATAACCACCAATAAGTTACCACCTTCTACACCGTTTAAAGAGAGGAGATTTTTTTATTCTCCACAAAACCCACAAGAGTATGTTAATATGTATGGCGAAGATTGAACGTTGATATCTCAATCCGTTTGGAATATATCCAGGCGTATCAGGACAAATTTACACCCTGTATATAGAAAAAGAATTAAAACGATTTAGCGTTTACTATTACGCTGTTACAATTCCAAACGTATAGACTATTTGCTAACTCAGTCCATTTGTTCAAGGAGTCCAATATGAATGTTCAATAAACATTTGTAGTAAACAGAAAGCTCCCAGTTAGTCTGCTTTGTTTGACACATATTCTGCAGAGATTTCATTTGTTATCATGCAAGCAAAGACAGTCTAAGTTCCCACGTGGTTTGCAAAACTCTCATTTAAACTTTTGCATTTGTCTAGTTCTTTAGTTCTTGCATTTCATGATAACTTTATTTTCATGTTTGAATTTGTTTTCCTTAATTGGATTCTTTGTTACCAATAACATAGATTCTATATTTGAGCTGAGGAGCAGCAAAACATCGCGGTGCGCCCTTTAAATAGTAAATACAATTTCCCTCACCATATTTTTGGATCCATCCATTTCCTTGGATGTACTGTACCGATTGTATTAAATAATGATTCTGGGGTAACTGGATTACCGGTGGAAGGAGTAGGCCCAGAAGAATGATAAGGACTGGACTGTACAAAAGAGGCTGCTATCAGCGAGGCGCGTATCGCAGATGGCAGTGTTTGATAACGAAATTGAGAGGTGGGGTGAGGTAGACGTGCCGTACCTCCCGTCTAGCACTGAAGAATTTTTTAAATCTCTGACACTGAAGAATTTTTTAATTCTCCAACACTGAAGAATAATTTTTAAAGTAAAGTATAGAAAATTAGTAACAAAATAAAATTGAATTTTGAAGATAAATTAAAGTGAAGAATTGCCAGATCAGATTAGAGTGTGAAATATTTTGAATTTTGAAAATTTAATAAAAAGCTGTAAGATCTTTGTACATTTTTGAAGTGACGAATATATTACAAGTTTGAGTTTAAAAGTCATCAAGAAGTTTTTATTTTAATTTTAATTCCAGTAATTATTTTTAAGGAAAAGTTTTATTTTAGTTTGAACTTTATTTGTTTCAGAAGATTTTCTTTTATTTTTTTTTAACCTTCACAAAAGTGTTAAATTTCAAAACTAACCCCTCATGTGCCAGTAAAACGGTACATAAAAATGGCGCAATCTGCTGACAAGTTTTAAACTGATAACTAGTTTTGAAGTGAAGAAAAACTAGAACTTTTATTTTTATTAAATTTTGTGAAGGACTGAACGTGTTTGATTTTCGTGTAAGAACACGATTGCAAAGACTTGTTGTGCACGATTTGACCTTCGTGTATTTTCCTGTATGTAGTACAAGAACAGGAAGCCAGTGCTACTAGTCCGCCAACTTGATTGTTTACAAAGTTTTGTAAAAAATAAACGTAACCTCAAATGACTTTGTATATTAAGTGAACTGTTATTTTAAGATTTCCATTTTTTATTTTAAGAAGTTTTAATTTTATTTTTATCTATACAACATGAAGTCTGTACATGTAGAGTTAATAAATAAGGAAGAGTTAATTTATGAGTTGAGGTTTAGAGGTAATGACAGTACTGATGGTAATGTAGCCGAACTTAGGAAGACTTTAAGGTCTGTGCTAAAGTTAAAAGTCAAAGGAAATTATGCTAATTTAAAAGAAATATTGTAATTTCCAGCAGAAGTTAGTCACATCTCTAATCAAGTAGACTTATTAAATATTAAGGCAAGCGAGTATGATAAAAGTGCAAGTAAAGTTGAGTTGGTGCGTTGCAATGTCAAGGTTGCACTACTCAACCAGAATAGACAATTTGTGTAAAATGTTCAAGGTTACTCCAGAAGTAAAATTGTTTTGGAAACTTTAATAAACAAAGTAAAATAAGTTAAGGAACTTGTTAGTGAAAATAAGTTGACATCTGAGGATGTATTAGCAGTAAACGAAAGTTTGTTGGGCTGGAGTGTAGAAGAGGATGTCTTAAAACCAAAAACCTATAGATAAATTAACTGTTGAGACTGTCCCTACACTGCACTTAGCAAGTGGGATGTCTGCTAGTTTTGCTAAACTGCAGAATCCGATTGAAAGATACCTAAAAGCGTTTAAACCGACTAATGGCTTAAATTTAATTGAGTCGATGGATTACCAACATGGTTATCCAACAATTGGTATCTGAAACTCCACTAAATGATAGTGAAGTATTAAATATTAGCATAGGGTATGCTAATGGGCCATTGTAACCAAAAGGTACTGGAATACAAGGTAAGTGGCAAGAGTATTGTTGAGATTCATAAAAGTCTGATGAATTTCTTTGTGCCTATGGGACAACAGGACAGCTTGAAGAGGGATCTTTTACATAGATCACAAAAACATAACGAAAGGTTAATTAATTATATTAGTAGCATTAAGGAGAGCTAAACTTCTACAGTGTGAATCCACCGAGAAGGAGATTGTTGACATCATAAAGGTTGGTATTGCTCCTAATGTAAGAGCAAGATTAGTATTTTTGTGACATTCCGAAAAGCTTTGAGGATCTGGACCAGCTATGTATACACGAACAGAATGTATACTACGAAGAAAATAAGGTAAGAGAGACCAAAAATAACCTCAAAACAGACGACAGCTGGAACTTAAACAAACCCAGGAGAGCAGACGACAGTCGGTATATAAAGCAAAGGGTTTGTAAACATAACCTCAAAGCCAACCTTAACCTCAAATGTCAACAATGGAACAAAGAAGTGTTATGTATGTGGTAAAATGGGTCACTATGCCAAGGTTGTTTTAAAAACAAGAAGGAAGTTGCTCCTAGATTTCAAGTGAATAAAATGAGCCCTGAGAAGCCAAATAACTTGTGAATCGGGGAAAGGAGCAAACTAATCGGATCTCTCCCCAGTTAAAGGTAAACAAAGTGGACACATTACGAAGCATTAAATATTTAAGCGCACTACCAGTAGTAAAGGTGAGTTTTGGCAAAAATAATAGTAGTAAGGCACTTGTGGATTCTGGAAGCAGCCTAACCTTGATGAGTGAGAAGCACTATGAACAATTACTACATAAGAAGTTAGTAAATAAGTCCAAAGCCACCGAAATAAAATCTGCTAGTGCGGACAATTCAAATATTGAGTTGACAGGTGAGAGTGAAATAGTCATAAAAATAGACGAGTACACTTGGAAGATGAAATTTGTAATTGCCAAGAACATTGCATGGGATGTTATACTTGGAACTGACTTTATGAAACAAACAGGTCTTGTGTTGGACTTGAACAAAGATAGATGTTATTTTAATTAATTTCAAGCCACAAAATAAGATAGAGCTATTATTATTATTACTATAAGAAAACGCAACAATACTCAATAGTAATGTAAATACAAAAATAACAATTGGTTGCCATCAAGCTAGGGAAGGTGTGAAGAAATTATTGAAAGATTATTCCTGAAGTCTTCCCGACAAAAATAGGTAAGGCTATTGACTATGAAGTTACACTGTAGGTAAGTGATAAAGAACCAGTTAGAGAGAGACCCTATCTTATGTCACCACCTAAATTAAATGAGTTAAGAGGCATAATTAATGACCTGTTAAAGCAAGATATAATTAGTCCTAGTGAATCAAACTATGCTAGTCCTTCATTTTTGGTAAATAAACCAGGCACTAATAGATTAATAATGGTTGTAAACTATTCAAAGTTAAATGGAAAATTGAAGAGAGTTGAGTACCCGATAGATGATGTGCAAGAAACATATCATTATTTGCAAGGTGCAAGTGTGTACCTAACAAAATTGGACCTAACAAAATAGTTTTTACCAATTAAAAATCGGTGAGGAAAGTAAGCACTTGACAGGTTTTGTGACTCCATTTGCTTGCTATAAATTCCAAAGTGTTCCTTATGGTTTTGCACCTAGGTTCTGGTGTAATGAGCTCCTACTTGAATAAGGTACTTGATAGTATGAATTACAAATACGTATGTAATGAACTTTGTAGACGATCTAGTAACCTATAGTAAAAATATCGAAGAACATATGGTACATTTAAGAAACGTGGTACAAAGACTTTCAGAACATGGCCTGACTATCAACCCTGCAAAGGTAAAGTTTGCGTGTAAAGAGATACAATTCCTAGGACACCTAATAAGTAAGGACGAAATAAAAATAGACCAGGACAGAACAAAAGCCATAACGGATTGTGAGCCACCGAAGAATGCAAAACAAGTGAGTAGATTTATAGGAGCAGTAAGTTATTTCAGTAAGTTCATACTAGGGTATGCAAAATATGCTGCCTGCCTAAATGATTTAAGAAAAAAGAATACCAAGTTTGTGTGGACTGAAGAGTGCCAAGCAAACTTTGAAAAATTTAAACAATGTATAACTAACCCACCAGTGTTAGCTATACCCAACTATAACAAGCAATTTATACTGTATTGTGATGCATCTGAGAAAGCAGCAGGTAGTTTTCTGATGCAAAATATAAAGGGTGAAAATAAGCCTGTTAATTATTTTTTTAAAAAGTTCAGTGAGACTAAGCGAAGAAATCTCACTGCGTATCAAAAGGAGGCCTTATCTGTGGTATGGTCAATAAATAAGTTCCGAAGTTATTTAGAAATCAAAAAGTTCACTTTGGTCACGGATAACAACGCTTTGGCGTGGGTTTTGTCCCATTTCAGAAAGCTTAGTAAGTTGTCAAGATGGGTTGCTACTATTTTAAGCCTACCATTCGAAATTAAACATGTGAAAGGTAAAGACGATGCTGTAGCTGACTATTTGTCAAGAGTGTTTGAGAGTAAGGACAATAATGAGGAACTGTGTGAATTCGAGGAATTGCAATATTACACTGATAAAGTAAAAGAAAGTCAAAATGTAAATAGTCCAGTTAGTATGGTAGTAATTAAGAAGGGTGGTAAGAAATGTTACAAAAATGTTAACAATGAAGAGTGCTGTAATATAGATAACTTAAAGAACTTTCCATTAGCGTTTAATGAGATTAAAAATCATCAGAGTGAGGACCCAGAAATTGTAAATATTAGATTAAGTATTAACAATAGTGATAACAATGAAAAGTTTTATTTAAGTAAGGGAGTTGTGATGTATAGGGCCAAGAACAATAGTAAAGGTATAGTGTACCTGCCCTATCAACTTGTAAACATGGTATTTGCATATTACCATAATGCAAATGGACACTTTGGTATATTTAAGACCACTAGAAAGATTAGTGAAATGTATTACCGACCTAACTTAGCAAATGAAATTAAAGACAGAGTAAGTAAATGTGAACTATGTATTAAAGCAAAGCCTAGTAGAAAGTATTTTGGTAAGTTAGTGTCTGATGTAAGTGAGAAACCCATGGAAAAACTTTATATTGATTATTTCGGTCCACTAGTAAGAAGCAAAATGCAGAACAACAATATTTTAATATTTATGGATGACCATAGCAAGTTTGTATGGTTGTATGCAGTAAAAGATGCCAAAGGTACATCTGTAATTAAAATCCTGGACAATATTGTGTTTAAAAACTTTGGGTATTGTAAATTTATAGTTTCTGACAATGCAAAATGTTTTAAAAGTGTGGAACTCAAGAACTATTTGTTTAATAGGGGTACAGTGCATCAGTTTATTACGCCTTATGTGCCTAGGGCAAATAAATCAGAAAGGCAATTAAGGACTTTGAAACAAATGTTAACAATCTATTTTTCTGAAAACCAACAAAAATGGGATACAGAGTTGACTAGTATTCAGCAAGCAATTAATTGTAGTGTGCCTGAAGCAACAAAAATGTGCCCACATCAGTTAATGTTTGGTTTTCAACCTAATAATGCTTTGAGTAATCAATGGTCATTAAATGAACTTGTGTGTGAAAATGATGTAAACGATGAAAGGTTTGAACTAGCGATTAAACATTTAAAAAGGTCAATTAAAGCCAATAAGAAGAGGAAACTTTATAGTTATGAGAATGCAGAACATCCTTTTGCGGTTAATAAAGAAGTATTTATCGAAACGCATGAAAAAAGCAAGAAGTGTGATAAATTTCAGAGTAAATAAGCCATGAACTACACCGGACCCTATAGGCTAATACACAAACTGAGTGAAGTAACCTATATAGCCCAAAGTGTGAAGAATTAAAAAATAATAAAAAAAGGTCCATATTTCACAGTTGAAGTTAAAGAGGTAATGTATTGGTAACAAAGGGTTGTGCTGTTGTGTTTTGTTTATTATTGATTATAGATACCCGGAAGCCTACCTAATAAATAAAAGAGGAAGATGATTTATTATGTATAATGAAGAAAGTATACAAATATTGGATTGCCAGGAAGTATAAATAATCCAATAATGAAGTACACAACAAAGATGGGTGAGAAAGTATATGTTTAATGGATATGTAAATAAAATTATAATATAATGTGGACTTTGTGTATAGTGAAAATCAGAGTGATGTTAATTAAAAGTTACATAAAATAATTGCAATATGTGCACTAATCAATTTCAGGTAAATAAAAAGGAAATAAAAACCAATAATGCAAGAAGATATAATATTATTGATGTACTTGAAAAAATGATGAAAGTAAGAGAAAAAACGGTTTTAAAATTAGATTTTAAAAGAATAGTAAAAGTGACTTGTAGCATGTGAAGTGACTGTTTTGTAATAACAAAATTCAGGATTATTGTAAAATGTGTTGGATAATTGTTTGTAAAATAATATCTGTCCGTCAATAATGTAGAATATCTGAATAAAGCTTACTTAATTAAAATCAAAATGTCTTTACTTACAGTGAATATAAAAGATTGATATGTAATCCAAATAGGCACAAGACACAGCACAATCACTAGATGGTTGATGTCGCGGAAGAAGAACAAGTACTTGTATAATTACTTTATTCTAAAATGTAGTGCACATACTTAATACTTTGTAATTAATGCTCTCCTCGAAGGAGTATAATATGGTTTAGAATCATCACGCACGACCGGCAGAATGCAGGTGGATATACTGGCTAGAAGAATTCCTGTGCCACCAGGAAATCAAACAATGGGCCAGCTGTTGCGTCCAGAGATAGAGCCAGGAGCGTACCGAGCGGGGCACTCGGGGGTGTCGGCGCCCTACGATGGTTCCACTCAGAATCATCTGGAGCTTTGTCAGTTTTTTAAGATAAACAAAGATTGTATGTAAATAGTAATGTGTTTAATCTGTTTGTAGTTGAATGCGTTAAAAGTAACGAACAAGAAGTTTTCTTTTAGTAGGACTCTTCCACGGTAATGCCAGTTTTGAGCGTGGGTGATGTACCGATTGTATTAAATAATAGTTCTGGGGTAACTGGATTACCGGTGGAAGGAGTAGGCCCAGAAGAATGATAAGGACTGGACTGTACAAAAGAGGCTGCTATCAGCGAGGCGCGCATCGCAGATGGCAGTGTTTGATAACGAAATTTAGTGGTGGGGTGAGGTAGACGTGCCGTACCTCCCGTCTCAGTTAATCGGAAGTGGTTGTAACGAGTAGAGATTAAAAGTGCTTAGAGTAAATCTTTTGCTAATCGTCATCGAACCTGCGGGTAAGTGAAATTTTTAACTGGAGTCCAGTCAATATATATTCTTAGTTATTTTGGAATAATTTTGGGGAAATAAATATTGTAAAAATTAAATTTAATGAGAATTTAGGAACTTGTCCTTTTGATCTGTGCAATATAAAATTTGTTATTGCAATGAGCACATGTATATAAAGTTTTATGTAAAGATACTAAAAGAGTTTTGCGGTTGTTACAGATGCTTTCAGCAATATTATGGAATCTCTAACACTGAAGAGTTTTATTAAAATCTCTCACACTGAAGAATTTCTTTTAATCTCTAACACTGAAGCATTTTTTTATTCTCTAACACTGAAGAATAATTTTTTGATAAGGACTGGACTGTACAAAAGAGGCTGCTATCAGCGAGGCGCGTATCGCAGATGGCAGTGTTTTGATAACGAAATTGAGAGGTGGTGTGAGGTAGACGTGCCGTACCTCCCGTCTAGCACTGAAGAATTTTTTAAATCTCTAACACTGAAGAATTTTTTAATTCTCTAACACTGAAGAATAATTTTTAAAGTAAAGTATAGAAAATTAGTAACAAAATAAAATTGAATTTTGAAGATATATTAAAGTGAAGAATTGCCAGATCAGATTAGAGTGTGAAAGTTTTTGAATTTTGAAAATTGAATAAAAAGCTGTAAGAACTTTGTACATTTTTGGAGTGACGAATATATTACAAGTTTGAATTTAAAAGTCATCAAGAAGTTTTTATTTTAATTTGAATTCCAGTAATTATTTTTAAGAAGAAGTTTTATTTTAGTTTAAACTTTATTTATTTCAGAAGATTTTCTTTTATTTTTAAACCTTCACAAAAGTTTTAAATTTCAAAGCTAACCCCTCATGTGCCGGTAAAACGGTACAGTACTGTAATTACTTCTCATTTATCTATTAAATTGAAGTATACTTAGTCTTTTTAGAACAGGACCTACATTCCTTATTTCTATGTTTTTTCGAGTGATTGTTTATAGCTCTTAGTGAAAATTGGCAATAACGTTACCTTCTATGAAACTCAATTCCTTTGGTTAGTTTATAAATTGAGTACTACGTATTTAATTCAATCCCAAGAGTTATTTTTAAAAAGCTGATTTAAACCATACAAATTTGTAGCTCTTTCTGCAATTTAAACTGCACAAATATGGACTCACTAAATGTTGTGTTTGTGGATAAACGATATAAAAATCCTTTGTATAAAATTTTACCATTAAAAACTTATAGCTTATAAAGTAGCGATTGGAGTACTTTTCATAAAGTACTTTTGGATACGTTACTTCGTCCAAAAGAAAATCATATAAGATATTTGAAAACTCATCTTTAACCTGAAGATTATAGTACTAATATATAGGCCCACAGCCAATATCATTACTAATAATGAAGATAAAAGTTTTAAAATGTATCAATTTATAAAAATAATTTTAGTCCGATCAAACGATTTTTATTTACATTTTTATTGAAACGGAATTATTCACCACCGAGTTGCTTTATATTTATGTAAATTTGTATCCCCAAGTTTCAGCCGTACATTAAACACTCTGTTCAATACATGAATATGTATAACTCCCTTGGTTTCTCTGGAAATCCTCTGAAAATTAAACTAGACCTAATCCCGACTATTTTTATTTTTAGAAATTTACTTCTTTCACATATAATAGAATTTAACACAATACGGTCTAAGTCATGTTGCATTTGAAGTATATATATTAGAGCTTGAGTAAAATAACAAGATTAAAATCTTTAATAACCACACAATATATTTATATAAATAATTGAAATGCTAGTCAAAATTTTCATAAGGTTGTTAGACTTTTACATTTATGTATACCTACGCATTTTTTTTTTTTTTTTAAGTTTTGATAAATTTACTTCTGCCTGTTTGCGGCTCTATGATATGATTTACTAAATCAAACATCACAAGATACGTTACAATTTATACTTCATCTTATAATCCAACTCCTCTTGTGTTTATTAGACAACGATATTTACATCGCAGAATGATTATAGGCAATTTCAAAAATCGTCACCCTTAATATTTCAGTAAAACCAATGCGCAATGACGCATAATAATAACATAAGGGTTCTATACCAACGATTCAAAAAATAAGTATTTAATTAGGAGACCATTAAACTTTGTTTCTATACAGGTGTTATGTTGGGTAAAAAAACTATTATATGAAGGGGAATTGGAAAATTTGTAGTGTATTATTTCTCAACGATATTTATCGTAAATGTATCCTTTCACTTCGATATTTATAAGTCTATCATTATATGTAAATCAACTACATAGTAATATGTGTTGCCAAAAATACATAATTTAGTTACGAGAAAATGATGATATGATTGAATGGGGTTAGCGCTGCATATCACTCGAAAGACGAGAGAATATTTATTTTTTTTTCATCTGTCTGTCTGTCCGTCTGTCGGCATGATATATAAAAACGTAGTAACCTATAGACTTAAAAATTGGTATAAAGCTTCATTAGAACGTACGGAACACTGAGTTTGATGATAGCAGTATAATGGGTTTTTGCTGAGCGTTACTGAATATTTTAACATTCATCTTAAGGGTAACCATTATGACAACGAGAAGAAAGAATAAAAAGAAACTACAACCAACTGAGTACAACGTATGAGGTGTGAGCATGTGACATGTTTGTTCACAGAATGAAATGAAAAGTAAAATAGTTTAAAGTAAATTTAAAGAGAGAGATAACATTTGTTTTCAGCATACCCTTATGTTATTTACCTTCCCGAGCTCATCGATATATTTCTTACTTAAAACAGTAACAAAAACCCAAACTTAATGAACAAAAGTATTTACTTATCATGTGAATGATATCCCAATAGATATTTTAGTCGTGGACTTTCAATTTTCCAGGAAATTAAGTTTCTACATGCACAATAATATATTTTATGCTAGTGCATTACCATACATGGAATTTAGTTTTATTTAAATATCTGTATCAATCTCTTTTATTTAAGATTACAATAACTGCTTACGATAAATTTCGAGAGTAAGTGAGTTATAAATATTAAATGTTGACTACCTGGAACCCGATATGCTCGTCTAAAGAGATCCAGGCAATTGTGTTGACGAAGAAGCTTTATATTTTTTGCCATAAGGGACAACAAGACTTAATATAAAGAAATAGCGTAATCTATTGTAAGTGGGTATTATCATTAACTTATCATGTAGACAATTCGAGCTAAACTCAACAATCACATTGTACTCGGATATGTACTATCTGGAGGGATGTTTTTTGTTCATCGCCTGTAGTTAAGGCATATTTCTTAAAGCTAAACATAATCTAATGGTTAATGCAATAAAAAAATGTATTTTAATGGTACGGACGTTGAAGAGTTGTAAATTCGAAATAAACGAAAGGAAGTTTCGATTGTGTTCATGAACATTAAAGATAAGGGCAATTCTGTAAATCCGTTCTCGCTTCGTCTTTCGTCTTAGGCTATGTTAAGAAATGGTAGTCTAAAATAATTTGTGAGACGTCAAGTCCAGGCAGCCTACATAGAATATTCCAGCCTCGGAGAAAGGAGTTTCTGTAAAATGTATGGAAATATCGAGCGTCAAACTTTATGACCTGTTTCTCAGCTCAATTTGGTGTCCTTCAGTCATCTTTCTTTAAACCTGCCATCAATGTGCTTTGATCTATATTTAATGAGTTCATGTAAAGGTTTAGTTTTAGTAGTTTTAAATCATGTTACTGTAGTGAATAACTCAAAATTTTTATTTAAAATGTTTAGTATTTTCCTATTGCTTCAAAATTTTAAAGAATTACAGGTACAAGAAAACTAAAAGTATAGAATAATAAATAAATCTTAGCCTTTAGTGCTGGTAATAATAATCTATTATAACACTGATTCGTAGAAGCACTTTACCAGGAACGAATATATCTGCCTGACTTACTCATTAAAAAATTTATTCCTAATGTCCTAAATCCTGAACATTTCTTCAACACCCCAAATATCAACGATAATTGTACACACCACTATACTTCCATTTAAAAATGCCTACATTGGTGCTTCCACGAACCCAACTAAAATAACCCCAAACCAATTATCTATATGAAGAAACAATAGTTATTTAATAATCACTGCTTCAGGAAAACGGTTAAGAAGATGAAAGTTTATTTCCGCTTTTTCTTATAAAATATAAAACCCTTTAAGAACTAGGTTACTAAAAATTTATAAAAATGTACATAAAAACTTAAGAAGGAGTTTAATTACACGCAGCTTTAATATTTACGAACACATATAGCGGGAATTCCGCTTAGTGGCTGAGACAGTAAAATTTTTCTAGCGTATATCTCCACACTTATACTGGAATGTGATGTTTAACTAAGTCATTTATACAAACAAAAGCGTTCAGCGAGCTGATTGTTTTATCATAATATCGTTTAGTTTGTTAAAATCGATATACAATATAGATGAAATTTTGACATGTTAATATTATGTTACATCAAAATTGCTTTAAAGTAAAGGGCTGTATAACTCAAAATTACTATCTACTCTTACCTTAAATAATAAAATACTCGTCTCCGAAATCCTACGAAATTTGGAACCGCAAAGGAATGTTTGACTAATAAAATAATATTTACTCTTCTATACTAGGATTAACTCTTTTGGGCGTTCCTGAACATTGCTTTTTAATATTTAATAACAATTTTCAAAGTTACACTGTTATATGACACATATTCCAACAGCTATTACTTAACTCAGGAGTACTTCGAAGGCCATTTACCTCCCACAACTGAATTTTAAATGAAGTATAATACAATAAATAATGTAGAGCAATAGTGTGAAGTGTCCATTTAATAAAAATGTTAAGTTCAGCTCCAGTTCACCTTCCAAAATAGAGCAGCGTTTGAAGTTTAACGCTGTGACAGTTTTGACCCCTGAAATATGGAATTAACATCCATCTCAAGACATCCAAAACAGGCGACAACGAGGATACTCAAAATGAACTCTCTACATCGTTCCGACATCAACGATGCACCTCAGAAGTGCACTCAATAGTATACCTATGGGACAATGAGAACGCCACTTTAACTTGATTCCATTTGTATGTAGTACACGTGTCTTGACTTCGGCATGGCAAGAAAGGTACGAATTAACGATGATCAATTTATTTAATAAAAGTAAATATTTATTTTAATAGAGATGTAGTAGTTTAAATAATGTGGTTACGAGAAAAAGGGTTTTTCCAAAAGGGACGACAAAGAAAGTTTGCTAATTTAATTATTTGTAAAAAATTATATTGATAACATGCTGACTGAGATAATTGAAAAATTTAATATAAGGAGACGTATCTTTCAAGCGTAATTTCTAAATTTAGTATATTTAATATTATTACAGTCAAAGCTAAATAATTTAACTAAAACTAGCAAATTGCATTGCATAACATTGGCATACTATCTGATTCAGGTCTATAAATTCTCTTTGGTAATTTCAGAAAAACGAACAAGATAACTAACTGTATTAGAGAGGGTTTCTCTCAGAAAAACGATTTATGAAGTTGCTTTGAAGAGCCCCAAAGGAAGGTCCGCTAAAAGCCTCAGTCCCTCGCCTCACCGCGCTTTCCTGTCGCTGTACGTCACACTCAGGATCCATTATTGAGTTATTTAAGCAACAGTTACAACGGGTAACTGTTTACTGACGCTATATACCTGTTAAAATTTCCAAAGACAACTAAATTGGATTTAATGTAAATCGGTAATAATAATTACTCATACGTAAATTTTGGTGGCATATCGCTGTAATATATTGCTATAAAAGTATTTAATATATGTTCTATGTGCTAAGGCGACCAAATGAAATAAAATAACAAATGAAAAATCTGGATGATTGTTGTTATTAACAATATTATCCCCTGTGCGGCCAAACTGAGTGGTGATTTGGTATAGTGAGTAAGAGTACTTACACAATAAAGCTTGGATGGACACAATTCTCGCGTACTCGCTGGTTATGTCGCATACTGGCTGGTAGCCAAGCCTGGATATTTTAATCGCTTATTGATCAATAGTGAAGTCAGTAGGGATGACCATTTCTCTTAAAAATACAGGTGCCAAATTATTATTGTTATGCAATTGAAGTAAACGTCAGTTTCTTCTTTATCAGTTAACACTGAAACGAGGGAGTACGGCGATTCTAAATATGAACATAAAAACTTTGGAATGGAATAAATATACGATAAAATTTAAAGAAACTTTAAAAGTAGAATTAAAAATTGCGTTATTTAGCTAGAGGATAAATAATTTAAACTATTCTTTTTATAGTTTAGGCTGGAGCATCCACAGCGCGAAATATTTTTAATGTAGAGGCATATGGGAACTTTGCATGTGCTAGTTCCCATAGAAAAGTTTTTTAACGTATAAACGATTTATATAAGCTATATAGAAACTACTCTAACAGTATAAAATGTATCTGTGTAAAACGTGTTGAAATTAATCGACTTCCTCCAGTACTAGATTTTATCATTATAAATATTAGTTTACAGTACTTTTAAAAGGAGTGGTTGGCACCTGTTATGGTTTTATAACGATTGAATCCCAGGGTGGCTTTGGAATTAAATTGATGATGGAATTATCTGAAACGCCGTGTTTTTAAAACATGCTTCAGAACGACACCGTAGACCTCCCAAAAACAAATTTCTTCCTTCAGCAAAAAATGAATTACTTAATAAAAATTTTATTTGTAAACATAAAGTAAACTTTTATTTATTGTTAAAATTCCTTTTTATTAAGCTATACTACACCCATTTTCGTATATTAAAGTAACTTACTGTGTACACCTAATTCGTTTCTAATTTTGTTCCACGTATTTATGGTGATTGTGATTATCTGGAAGTATTTGATTCCAAATAACTACCTAATATATGGTAACAGTACATGAGCCGAAAGGCAATTTGACCTGTATAAGCAAACAAACAGTTGTTCTTGGAATCAAGAGTGGAATTTATCTTCAGAAATATGTTAATCATCATGCATGCTAGTTTTAGTAATATCAAAATGAGAGGGTCTTTAAAATGTTCAAAATATGAAATTAAATGATATTTTCTTAGCTAGATAAACTTAAAGCCAAGCCGCCAAACACGTAATTAATAGGAGGCTGAACGTCAAAAATTGAAGTGTGTACTTATAGTTAGCTGACGCTGATGTAACATTTACTTACATTTTCTGACGATCGGTTTTAACTGTTGTCAAATAATAAAGTACAATTTTAGGAAACATTTATCATTTTATGCTTTTAACAGTTTTTTCATTCTGGTTTCAACTTTGACCAAAACTAGTTAGGCATACAATCGAATTATTTCTTAGGAAAAATTTCTCTATCGGTTTTAGGAAAAATCCGATAGTGTGGTTTCTACAGAACAAAACTACTCTCTCGGATCCTGAACTGTAAATAGGTGAAATTAGTTTTTAATATAAATATTAAGTAACAGTTTACACTACCAATGCCAATGAAACATCCTTTCTGCTGCATTTACGTATGAGAACACGTGATTGCCATCTAGTACTGCGCATGCGCTGACCACACCTACCTCTTTTTCCGGGCTGTATGAAATTAAAGGTTGAAATTGTTAGTTCGCTAATTCTCAGCAAATCCCATGGAATGGCATGCAGTATTAGAAAGAAGTCTCATGAAAAATTTCAAGTTTATACAGCAATTGTTGTTATTGAGATATACACAGACAGATATGAAAATTTCAAGTTTATACATTCCCAGCCCCTACAGAAAGAAAAAAGAAATATTAAACAAATAAAATCGACATAGTTTTTTAACTTTCATCATATTAATTCAGATATGAACACTGAATGTAGTTTATTGTTGTAAATTTGAATTTGAACAACGAAAATCCTCCTATACAAGTTTTAATATTTAGACCTTATTAAATAATATATAAATGAATAAATACTACAAAAACCTACCCATAAACATATATTTAAAAACTTTTTTAATCAAATTCTTATTAAAAATCTAAAATTATCAACAAATCTTGAAGTTTTATTGAATATTTTTCTAAAATGCTCTAATAATAGTTTGTATACTACTTTTACAGAATCATAACATGATTTATAAATTATTTTGTTTCTTAATTTGCTCCCCATAATGCTATTAAATATATTTATATTATGCCCAAACGTTCTCGTTGTGAGAAAATATTGTGTTTTTTTAATTAATAATCTTATAATTAAGATAAGTATGTTATTCTATAAAAAGGAACGTTTTTAAATTAGATATGCAATTTAAAAGATGCAAATTTACTTCAATAAATATAAAGCGTAAATACATTTTTAATCCTCAATGCACATCAATATACTAGCCTAAACACGTGTTTACTGAAATTATATAAATTTGCCAAAATAAGTAATACTATTTACAAACACCGATTTTCAAGTATTCCAGTTATGTCTCTTCCTTATTTATTCATATTATTTCATCACTGAAATGTTCTTTCAATACAAGTTTTGACATATCTTGGTATATTCTTATACGACATACATTTATACTTGCTGGATGGTGGAAAGAATGAATCTTCCGTTGACAGTGAAGACTAATGTACCTCCCGCTTGTTAGTTGCTTGTTCTACATTTTAAACTTTATTGCAACAGGGTATCTATTAAGATTTATAAATGTAACTACATTCAGAAAGTACTTAAGGAATTAATTTTTAATTGAAATTCGTTAATACGGAAGTGTTTTTTTAAGATAAAAGTAGTATCAAATTATCGATTGCTCGATGGTATCTTTCATAATTATTACAAGAATACTAAATAGTTAGTATCCAATAAGACTATGAACATATTACGTTTT
>NW_025776464.1:0-150000 GCF_021130785.1 Homalodisca vitripennis
GGGAGAAATAGCGGATTTCTAGTTTCGTCAAGGGAAAAACAATAAATTTAAGGGACTTATATAGTTATTTTCATTTATGGGCTGTGCTTCATGTTGTACTTTATATCGCTGGAACAAAGGAACTGTTAGGACGTCGTCCTCGATACGTTAGAAATAGACGAGGCCAGAGCGTTTGCCACATCTTTCGGCTCGGTTAATATGATGTCGTTCACCCTTAAGCCAAGAATAGGCAGAGGTGGCTGTTTTCCGCAAACTGCCTTTAGTCTCCTCCACACCAGAGATAAAGGGGTGGTACGGTTAATCGAGGAAGTAAATTCCTTCCACGAATTTCGTCGACATCTTTTAAATATGAGACGAGCTTTAGCTCTGGCAAGACGAAATCGTGCGAGGTTTTCCTCGGTCGGAGATCTATTAAAATATCCGCAAGGCTTTCCTGCGCTCCCGAAGCGATATCCTACACTCTTCTGTCCACCAAGGTACGTTTTCTTCTTTTTTGTGATTCCTTTTGTTTTTGGAATACTTTCCAGAGCGGCACTTGAAATGGCAACAGTTATCTTGTTAACGGCGGAGTCTATGTCTATTGATGTTGAAACATCTGGTGCCTGTAAAACTTTGTTTAAATTTGCCCCAATCTGCCTTATCAAGTACCCATTTAGGTCTTTGGGGCACATTACCTGGATTATCGAGAACTTTAATTATGACCGGTGCATGGTCGCTACCGTAAAGGTCAGAGGAAACTGACCAGTCGAAAGCGGTAAGCAATTTGTGGTGTGCACACGGTTAGGTTCTAATACTGACCAGGAACCTGTTCTCGGGCAAAGATAAGTTGGCGAGCCATCGTTTAATAAAACAAGATTCAGATCGTCAAGGACCTTGGAAAACCATGTTGCCCCTTAGAGAGCAAGTAGTAGAGCCCCAAAAACGATGGTGGGCGTTGAAATCCCCCACAAGTACGAAAGGACGAGGCAATTGATTAATAAGGTCCGCTAGATCTTCTCTTGGAAGACATTCTGGTGGCGGGGGGACATAAAACACAACAGATATGTAATTTAAACGGTATGTCAATCTTTATGCATATTACTTGTAGAGGTGTGTTCAAAGGTACCTCCACTGTATTCAGAGAAGGATTCGCGAGAACCATAACTCCTCCACATGCATGTCCGTCATTATGGTTGTCATGGCGGAAGATATCCCATCCCCTGATGGAAAATTGGCATGCACGGCGAAGCTTGGTCTCCTGAATACATATGATATTTGGTTTTATTTGTGATGCTAGTAGATTCAGGTCTTCCAGATGGCTTCGCAGTCCGTTAATATTCCATTGTATAATATTCATATAAAATTAGGTTTTAAAAGTAATTTTGTTTTTTGTTTTTCCTTGATTTTGTTTAAAATTTACAGTAGTTTCTTTTTCAATTTCTGAATGTGGCCTAAGGTCGTCATCAAACAAATCCTCCTCCATTAGGCTGGATTTGGAGGACTGGTATGAGGGAGGGGTTCTGTTGGCACCCTTTGACCGTTCGACCACTTTAGAGACAATTTTTTGATTTATCCCAGAAACGAGTTTTTGGCGTACTTCCGGAGATATATCTTTCTTTCCCGTCACGCTGGAACTTCCAGCATTAGGGGTTTTTAAAAATTGAGCAGCAACCTGGCCTTCAGTAGACTGTTGCTTGTTTAAAGTGATCCGTCCCTTGGGTTGACTAGGTATAGCCGGTCTTACAGACACAGAAGGTGCAAGGTCTGGTATATCAGTGCCTCCACTATATGGGAAGGACTTGGCACTAAGTTGTTGTACCAAAGCAGCAACCTGTTGGGTTAGTTCTCTAACCATGCCTTCCAGAGCTGAGCAGGAAGAACACGGTTTCGGTTGCACAGGGACAGAGGCAGCTTGAGAATAGGATACGTCCTTCTTCGGGGTTTGCCCAAGTCGTTTCCTATATTCTTTACGAGCATCGCCGAAAGATAATTTCTCGCTAGTGACTATTTTTAGCACTTCCTTTTCTTCTATGTATACTTTACAGCTGCGAGAGCTTGAAGGATGCTTGCCCTTGCAGTTGACGCACTGTTCTTCGCCACCGGCACAGTCCTTGTCACTGTGACCACTTTTTCCACAAAGACTACATGTTTCAGGGTTATTGCAAGTTTTGCTCGAATGCCCAAAACGTTGACATCTATAACACCTCTGAGGATTTCTAAAGTATGGGCGAACTTGTAGAGAAAGATATCCTGCTCTAATTGTGGCTGGTGGGTGAGGAAGGGCAAAAGTCAAAATGTGACCTGGTGTAGGTGTCGGTACACCGTGTTCAACCTTCATTATTCTCACCACATCAGTCACAAGACAATCTTTCAGTTCTTCTTTCAACTCTTCAATTGAGCAACATAACATATCGCGACAGAATACAATTCCTTTGCAGAAGTTTAATGTCTCATGAGGATGGACAACGACTTCTACTTTGTCGTAAAAGGATCTCATGGAGAGAAATTTCTGAGCCTGTGGAGCGTTCGCAGCCTCTACCAAGATGCTTCCATTACGGAGCTTCCTAACAGAAGACGGCGAGCCGCCCACTCCCGACTAGAGCCTTGTTAACAAGGAAGGGGCTCACCTTTGCCAAGTTCTGAGTATCGTCTTTGTGTTTGAATACTAGAAAAAGTGGGGTGGGAAGATTTTGAATATTAATTTTCTTGTCTGCAGTTTTTCTCTGTTTGTTTGTTTCCTCTTCAGATTCTGAAGAGAGAGCACGCTTCTTTTCCAGATCCATAGAATCTCTTTCTACAACTCTATCATTTGCTTGAGAAGGGTTTAATGTAGCCATTCAATATTTGAACCAGCGCATCGTGATTAAAGGTGCAGGCCGAGACATCGGGAACGGGTATACCCTCGGGAACCTGTCAGCCAAAGCTTGGCAGGGCACCCTACCCCAGTTCCCCGGGGCCCGATGTTATCTCGTTTAACCGAGTCGGGAATTCACGCACGACTCGGGCTCGCACGTGGCAACAGAAATCTCCGACATTTCTGTCCAATAATCACTTCCTGACCAGGGACCGAAGTGGCTGGCACCAGGATTCATACTACCGTTTGCTTCGGCAGAGCAAGCTCACATCAGCTCTCTTCTGCTACACCTTCTCAGAGTGTAGCAGTTCAAGCACTCCCCGCAAACAATAGCACGATCCAGTCAGGAAAAGGGAGGAATTAGGAATAGGTAGGATTTATGGATGGGACAGGGAAAAGTGCCAGGATTGGAGATGTGTCTGGCACTAGCTCGGGGTACGAAAGGTCGCCAACCTTAAAACGTCAGAGTAAGACGTCCCCCTACGGGCGCTGGCATAAAGGAAGTATGAACCAAATAATTTATGTTTTTGTTATTTAGACTTTCTGAGAATAAAAGTTCATATCTGCCTGATACAAGTGCCTTCAGCCATCAGCGTGGACTATATCAGGTAGAGGAAATACCACCCACTAACGAAAAAACATCCCTAGAGGTAGTACCTATCGTTAAAAGATAGATTCTAAAGGGTCATCAGATAAGGAAGGGCAAGTCATCATTGAGGGATTCTTTATAGAATAACTTAAAAGGTTGTTCCTTGACATACCTTAGCCACTGTACATTAAACCAAGAAACTTTATCATTCTGTTCATTCGTATTTCTTATCTATATAGTTATAGATTTTTCCAATGAACTTTTAGAAAACATCTCTGTCTGGTCCATAAAGTTTACCACGTACGGTTTCTTTCTCTTTGATTTTAGAATGGCATTATACCAATCCTCAGGAACATAGATTGTTTTCCCTTTTACAAAACACTCTACAACACCAAAGTCTGCATCATTTGGGAGGAACGAGTGGCCGCTGACCATATATCTGTGGTTGCAGTCTTTATTGTGCTTTCCGAACTTTGTATGTGTGAACTTTTGTATGTATTGGACGCATTACTGCAAGCGACCTTTTGATGTTGCGATTCTGACTACAACTATCACTAAACATTACAACGTGTTCTATGTGGTTGGCTGACGATCTGTTTCTCAAATGCTCAATGACACATGAAGCAATTTCTTGGGAGCCTCTTGAAGCTGTGACTTCATTCCAAACGTAAATGTATCCAGAATTTGTGGATAGATCATGGCAACCTAGATTATAGACATACATATTCCTTTTATAGTATGCTGTTGAACAACTTAGAATCGGAAACGGCAGAGCTTTTTGCAGATCAAAGGAGAATGCCTACATTGTAGGATTTGTCTTGCACTCCTCCTTAGCATCTTTTAATTTTTGCCTTGCAAGATCTGCCTTACGAAGATGCAATTATTCATGTATGGTTTCAAGAGTTTTTTTCTTCTGCGTTCACGCACACTTCTGTTTTCATCTTGTACATATCACACTTTACACAATTATCTTTTCCTTGGGTAATGAAAACTTAAATTAAATTCGAAATTGAACACTCGACGGTAAATGGCTTCACTTACTGGTTTAGCATTTATGTTTGAGCAGTGCTTTGTACAAAGTATACATTATTTGGGTAATGTTCAGACCTTCTGAAAGGTGTTTCTTGTTGGTATTGTGCGCTCTTGTATAATGAGACTCATTAGAAGGAAAAGAGTCAATATATTTGCAAACAATATCTAATCGAGATTTTTATTTTATTTATTTTTATTATTTCAACAGCATAACCATTTTAACAAGTAAGTTTCAATTTAATCTAGAAGCATAATAATTGACCAAAGAAACTAATTAGTAGACAAAAACAAAAACAATAGAATATGCAAACAGTAAACAAAACAATAGATACATAATGAAACAAATAAATATGAATTGTAAGATGCATAACAAGAAAGTATAAATAGATAACAAGTAATGTGTAACAATAAATAGAAAATATTACAACAATAACAAAGAAAGATGCTTAACAAGAACGATGCAAAACAAGAAATGAACTATTACGTAGGTAACAGTTTTGAAAAACAATAATAAAATAAAAGACTGAGACACAACACAGGCAGGGTAGGTGTAGAGACGAGCCAATAATAATAACAGCTACAGTGATGCAAACCGGCTTTTTATTGCAGATTTGGATGCGTTAAAGATGTCGAGGGTGGATGGAATATTGTTCACTAGCCGCTGAATCCTCAGCATTGGGCCATTTGCTGCATAAGCGGAGGAAGCTGCGACCTTGGTGAAAGAATTCATGGCTCTAGTTCCAAACGATGCCTTGAAGTTGATCTTTTCTAGAAGGTCAGGGCAGTCCAACTCAGCGTTGATCAAACGGTAGAGAAACATCACATCCTGAATACAGCGTCTAGAACTGAGTGATGGTATGTTCAGGAAAGTAGCAATATCTTGTATGGGGACCTCTGTGTATCTATAACCAAGATGAACTCCAACAAGTCGCAAGAAACGTCTCTGTATCTTCTCAATATCATCCACAAGGTAGTGCTGGTGCGGTGACCAAACGACGCTGCAGTACTCGAGATGGGGTCTGACATGTGCATAGTACAAAATCTTCAATGAGTGAATGTCGTTAAAGGGCTTGGTGAGTCTCAGTATCAAGCCCAAGTTGCGAGCAGCCTTATTGCATATATTCCTGATGTGAAGTTCCCAAGATAGATTAGATGATAAAGTCACACCAAGATCCTTGACAGATAAGCTTCTATGAAGTGCATGACCTCTGATTGAGAAGGTGTGTAAAACTGGAGACTTATTGCGGTTGAAAGTGATGCAGCTGGACTTGTCAAGGTTGAGATTCTTCAATTTGTTTTTGGAAGGTTGTTTACCTCTTAGATCACTACCTGGATCTTTCCCATCTCGAACTTTTTTTTGACCTCTAAAAATCCTGCCATCTGAAACTATGAAAGTTTGTTTAAAATACTCTTTGCAGACATTGATGTTTTTTTTCTGACAACTGCAGATAATACTTAACAGTCGTACTTTTTATCCCTCGACTGCCGTCTCTAGGTCTATGTGCTTTTGGAGTAGATCGCTGACATAGACCAGTAAAGTAAGCATTTTGAGCTTAAAAAATTTCCCATCGCATAAAACCTTTCGAACATACCTTGTCTTTGCTCTTCAGTAATTGTATCACTACATTTTAATTTACATGTGCAAGGTATGTTTGAAAATGTCTTCTTTTCTACTTTTTTACCTGTAGAAGTAAAAATATTCCTTACCTGAGTTTCGTTTCAATTTACGAAGTGTTTTCGTATTTACATTTCTCTTACGTTTACGAGATTTATTTTGATTGGCATACAAAGGTTCTGGTTCTTCATCCGAGGTCCCATCAGTACTGTGGTTTCTCTGTACCTCATCAACTGCATTACCAGGATCTGGATCTGAAACAATAACAAACAAATTATATATGTTAAATAGTAAAACTCTCAACAAAATTGTAGGTCTAGAAGTAAAATTTGGACTCAGTATAATAAGCATATACTATAAAACTGTAGCAGTTTATTGTAGTAGAACTGGTTGGTAGTAGGTCTAATTACAATCCTCAGTAAATACCGTTAGGCATACTCAAATTTAACTTGAATGTAAAAGTAAAGTCACTGTAGTCATAGGCTACCCATTTTGATACACAGTAGGTTGTTGAAATACTCTTCCAAAATTATTAGACGTAGATTTTTTTTCACTTTACATCTAAAAACCCCTTATCTTATGTTAATAATGTTAATTGGTCTGTTTAGTATTCAACTTTTTACAATAATACAGTATGTAGAATAGGGTATTATGAGATAATTATTGAAGGTTATGATTTCAACACTTACCTTGATATTCCTCTTCTGAAGGCACATATTCAGAGTCTCTTAACAATGATGGTACGCTGTCAGAATCACTTATTTCTTCCATTTAAATAAAATAAACCTCTGCATATACAAATAAAACTTTAAAAAGTATCAAAACATAACATTCACTTGTTCAACACAACTACCAAATTTTTCAGTAGTGCAAGGAAAAGTGAAGTAAGTCAGACTTAAGCCATTACTGCCTGAGAGGAATCAGCTGATTCATTTCTTACTTTTTTTTCACTGCCATCTGTATTAAGAATAGTCAGTGGTTTGACTTGCTTCGTTTTTCCTTGAAAGAGAATGAATGTTAAGGAATCTAAAACAGTGATTAGTTCAAAACTGAAAAAAATGACTTAAGCCACTTTTCCTTTCAGACTTTCATATGGAAGAGCTTTCTCTATATCAATCATTTTGTTTAGTTTTAATGGTGCTCCCAACTCCGAATACAGCAAACTTGTTGGTTTAATTCTTTCGTGAAGTCGCTAGGACGAACTTGTTCAGGTCCAACTATGGTATACTCTAATTCTGCACTTTCAAATCGTTGAGAATGTTCGTAATCCTTTATCGAATGTGTAAAATACTGGTCAAATACAACATCAACTCTTGACGCTTATCCATGATGACAGTTTCGTTGTGGAGGTTTGTTGGTTTGCAGTGCAGAATTGTGTCTTGTGCGGTACGAGGCAGACAGCGCAGGTATCCACTTGACGCACAGCTCGGAGCGAGGCACCTTTGAGCACTGCTCTAAAACCGACAAGTACACACCTCGCCTCACATTGTGCGACGCGAACGCCTCATAGCGAGCAACCCTGGTATCCACAGTCCGAGGCAAAGCCGAGCATTCGCCACGAGGCATTCCAAGCGAGCAGCCTCGCACTGTCGATACCGGCCTTTAGACTAGTAAACAAGCATGCTCCTGACACCTAGCGGATTTTTCATAGAAACTCTTGACATCTATTTTTAATATTAGGATTTCACGTTTATATTCGGATGCCGCGTTTGAAGGGTTAAAGCTTTCACTTGGTAGGTTATTGGATCATTTGTCTACTCTCTCCAAAACGTCACTCCATACAACTGGAATAAGAATTATTTCCAAATTCTGCAACAGCTTCAAGGTTTTGTCTGTATAGTCTATAGGCAGGTTTTAAACTTGGGTTCATAGATACCACTCTCTAACATTCTCTCAGAATCTTCGCCGTATCTTCTACTACATGATTTTATACAAGTAACTTAAAAATCTACGCTGCAAAAAAATCCGATGGGCCATTACAGATTGATAAATCAGTAAAGAGTGCTGCTGAGTGATTTATACAGCCTAATTATGGGTCGGGATGCAATGAATGAATTCACATTTGGCTTTGTTCACGAGCACTATGTAATGAGCTTTTACAGAATCGCATACTCTAGTTGGCAGCGTATGAAAAAACCAAAAAGGAAACTCCTCCTATTTTTCTTGACATAAAAGAAAACCAGAGACCAGTAGGATCTTTCACGTTGGAGTTCAATGTGAAACCACTATAAGTTCATATAAAGCCACAAAGAGCAAGGATGCTGTGTTATTTTCGTCGATACATAGTGAATATACTACAGATCTGAATGCCGACACCTCCACTTTTGTAAAACCAGATTGTTCGGATTTTACAACTCTTGCAAAGGATATGTTGATACAATGGACAGATATTAAAAAACTTCTCTATCTCAAGAACAAGTAACAGGTCAATTCCAGTCTTCTATTATCTACTCAACATTGGAGGTTTAAACAGTTTCATTATTTTGAAGAAATGTAGGTGATGAAAGAAGATAATGTGATTCATACGAGAATTGTCAAAGGAGTTAAGCAAAGACACATAATCTTACATATAAACATAACAAGCACGCCATCATGGATAAAATGCATATATGTTAATGATTTTATGTTCCGAGCTAAGCATCACAACCACCGGCAGAAGACGTTTCACCAGGCAGATGTTATTTTTATGATAGGGAAAAAAATCACTCATCTAAGACCACTTGTGCTATTTGCCAGTTTTTCATCTGTCGGCCGTGCTTATACTGAACCAATTGGCCATAGTGAAGCTTCTAACTGAAAAATGAAACGGTCAAGTAATTTCTTTAACAAAGAACTCTGCAAGTGGTTGATTTTTACTTCAGTTTCAGCTTTTTTTACCAATATATAGAATTCCAATTAACATGTGTTTAGTAATTGTATCATAGGTGATAACTATTTTTATTCCATATTTGAAAGGCTTGTTTGGGATGTACATCCTGAATCCCAATAACTGCTCGTTAATAGTTACGTACGAGCCTGCTTTATACTGCTTCTGATAGTTTATAACAGTCATCCCATAAATCTGGTGTAGGCGCCATAGGATCGTTTCGTTTAAGCTTTAAATGCGTTTCTCTGTTGTCGAAACGAAGACAGATCAAAATTAACTAAAAACATTGACTGTTCATAGCAACATTGTATCGACAACCACTCCAATCATCACCAAAGAGTTTTCTTGTTGCTAAGTGGTTATCTTCGTATGCTTCCGAGTTTCTAAACTTTCCAGAAACACCCACAATTCATTAGTTGTCAAGAGGGGTTGTTTAGCGGTCAGATTCGCATAATTTATTCTTACACGAGTTATTTGGTTAATTGTGTGAAGAATAATGGTTCATTCCCTATCAAAGAACCAAAATAAAAAAATACAATTTTCACCCAATAAAAAAATAATTTTTGGTTTAATGATTTATCGCGTATAACACAATTAAAATGTGGATTTTTTCTGATTCAGTTTTCTCCAAATGTTATTCTATTTTTTTTTTTTTTTTTTTTTTTTTTTATAAGGGGCGAAAAACGCAGCGGTTATCATCGCCCTCAAGAGAAAATTGGCACCTACTTGTATTTGGTGGTGTCAATTAGGCAAACATAGATTACATTCTATAAGAAAAAATATAAATAGGAATGAAAGCAAGTAGTTGAGTAAATAATTTAAAATAACCTTAGAACTAGATAACAATACATGTAACAAGGGAAAGACTGTAAAGAGGTCTTAACCCATATAGGGGCTAAAAATATAAATAGAACAAAATAAGTACAAGGTACATAACATTAATTAAATAAACTGTAAAAACTTAACAAATTTTACTGCCACCAAGGTAGCTGTAAAGGGGCTAATTTGGCAGCTGTCATAATAATAATAAATAAAAATTAAATAATAAATTAATAAATATTAACAACAACCGATAATCGGAATAGATAAACTTAACACAATACTATATTTTGTTCATCAGCGACGTTGCTTTCAGAAAACATAAAAGTGTTTGAGTTGCCGTCTCGTCGTCGCAGAGAATATCGTTCAACGAAGCTGGCAGATTCGAGTTGCGCCTATGTACCGAGTAGCGAGGGCAGTCAACAAGCATATGTTCAACTGTAATAACAGTGTCACATGTGTCGCAGACCGGAGGATCATCTCTACTCATGAGGAAGCCATGTGTGAGAAGCGTATGGCCTAGCCGCAGGCGACACAACACAACCTCCTCACGACGACTCGGGCGGTTTGCTGTCTCCCAGAGTCCAACGCAGTCTTTAATACGACGTAACTTGTTGTTAACGACTGCCTGCCACTCGGTATTCCATTTGGCTTTCAGTTTGCCCTTCACTACCGGAATAATGTCGGAGGAAATTATCCGTGCGGTGTAAGGCTGGAGTTCCAATGCTTCTTTGGCTCCTCTATCTGCCAGCTCGTTTCCGGATATTCCAATGTGGCCAGGTACCCAGACAAGAAAGACAGCAACACCTTTGGACTGAAGGGACGACAAAGAGTGCCATATTTCGCGGATGATGATGTGTTTTGAAAACATGTCGCTGATGGCTTGTATACCACTAAGGGAGTCGCTGCAGATAACCAATTTTTTAGTCATAGGAAACGTTATATTTAGGGCCTTTTGGATGGCTGTTAATTCGGCCGTGAAAATGGAAGAGTCGTTGGGGAGACGAAACCCGTATCGTCTAACCCCAGTGACGAAAGCACATCCAGTTCTACAACGTTCCTTTGACCCGTCAGTATAGACAACATCGCAAGGTGCGAGGCTGCCTAGTATTTGACGGAATTCTTGTTGGTAGACTGTTTCTGGAGTGGAGACTTTTTTAAACTTAGAGAGATTTAAAATAATTTTTGGCGTTGAGACGCTCCAGGGTGGGATATCACATTGATGAACGAATTTAAACTGGTAATCATTTAGGCCTATTTCATAAGCGTAGGATTTGGCCCTAACGCCTAAGGGTGAAGGAAGATTTGGTCTCGCTAGGAAAGAATTATAGAGTGGATTTCGCAGGACCGGTTCAAACGCAGGGTTTTCTGGCTTCCCTGAAAGAGCGTGAACATAGTTTAGGGACAGTTGTTGTCGTCTATGCGAAAGAGGGGGTTCTCCCGTTTCTGCGAGAAGACTATTAATAGGAGAAGATCGAAAAGCTCCAGTGGCCAGTCTTAAAGCAGAATTATGGACTGGGTCAAGCATTTTGAGAGCACTGGGTCTTGCGGACCCATATGCTTGACATCCATAATCTATACAGGAACGGATGGTGGCTTTGTAGAACCTGAGCATGCATGTCCTGTCAGCCCCCCATTTTGTTCCGCTTAAAGCTCTCAGTATGTTCAAGCGCTTCACGCATCGATCTTTTAGGTCTTTCAGGTGAGGCACCCAAGTTAGCCGGGTATCAAATGTGACACCCAGGAATTTGATATTGTCACAAGTAGTAATTCTCTGACCCAGCAAAGAGAGCGTTGGCTGCTCAACGGTACGCATTCTGGAGAAAACGATGGCTTTTGTTTTAGGTGGCGAAAAAGAAAAACCTGTAACTCCGCACCACTGCTCAAGCCTGTTGATGGTAAGCTGTAAAGCTCTCTCCCCCACCGCTAGCTTCTTTGTAGAGATGTAAATAGAGAAATCATCTACAAACAAAGAACAGCGCACAGGAGGGGTAACGCAGGACGATATGTTATTGATTGCAATGGCAAACAGAGTACAACTTAGAACGCTACCTTGTGGAATACCATTTTCCAGCGTGAAGGAATCGGAAATGGTGTTCCCAAGTTTGACCTGTATGGTTCTTTCCGACAAGAAGCCCTGTATGAAAGAAACCATGTGGCCCCCTACACCCCAAGATATTAAAGCATTTAATATCCCCCTTCTCCAAGCCTTGTCATAAGCCTTGGAAATGTCGAAGAATACGGCGATCAATTGTTTTCTTTCAATAAAGGAATTCAGGATTGCCGATTCCAAGGCAAGTAGATGGTCACTAGTAGACCGGCCTTGTCGGAATCCGCACTGGGAGGGTGAAAGAAGATTATTTTTCTCCAGAAACCAAACAAGACGTCTGTTGACCATCCTTTCGAATACTTTGCAGAGACTGCTAGTAAGCGAAATTGGTCTATAGGCTCCTGGAGAAGTTCTATCTTGGCCGGGTTTTTGGAGAGCGATAATGTGTGAGCGACGCCAAGAATTAGGGAATGTGTTTTCTAAATATATTCTATTATATAATTTCAGAAGATCTTGTTTTCCATCCTCCGTCAGGTTCCGCAACATAGCATAATGTATGTTATCGGGACCTGGGGCAGAATTTGATGTCGCCTTTAGTGATGAATCAAGTTCATCAATGGTAAAGGGAAGGTTTAAAGGAGAGTTGTTATTGATATTTAAATTTAGAGGATGTCTTTCTGTATTTGTTTTGAAATTTTGAAACTCCCTATTGTAAGATGACGTTTTTGAAATTTCCGCAAAATGTGAGCCGAGTAAATTGGAAACTGTCAAGGGATCAGTTACCACATCGGTACCATTTTTCAGAGCAATAAGAGAAGGTGGGGGGGTCTTGCAGCAAACAGATCGAAGCTTCCTCCAAACATCAGATGCAGGAGTTGTTCGTTTTATTAGATCTGTGTAGTCCAACCAGGACTGCCGCCGTCTCTGTCTAAAAACCTGTCTTGCTTTTGCCCGTGCTCTTCTGTACCTACTTAAATTTTCTTCATTCGGTGATCTGTTGAACTGTCTTAAACATTTTCGACGTTCCTTTAGAGCCGCCGAACATTCTTCAGACCACCAAGAAACCTGGCGTTTGTTTGGTGAACCTGAGGATTTTGGAATGCTCCGCTCTGCGGATGTTATAATATTACATGTAAATAATTCAGTGGCTGTATTTATGTCGTTTAGTTCGATATTACTAGTTTGAGAAACCATGTTCTTTTTGTACTCGTTCCAGTCAGCCCTCTTAATTTTCCACCTGGGACACCTGCCTGTCGAAGACGGAAAGGATTGAAAAGCCACGGCAATGGGCGCATGGTCACTCCCTGACAGGTCGGGAAGTACGGACCAATGCACTCGAGTTGCCACGACCGGACTGCAGATTGACAGGTCGATTGCCGACCATATGCCAGTCCTAGGGCACATGTAAGTGGCCGACTCGTCATTGAGAACGACCGCTGTCACTTCATCCCACAATCCCGCAACCATGTTACCCCCCCGATCAGAATGGCTGGAACCCCAAGAGCGATGGTGTGCATTGAAATCACCAACCATCAAGAAAGGAGAAGGGAGTTGGCTGTACAGGTCACGTAGATCATCAAGAGATAAATCAAAAGGGGAAGGTGGAATATATATGGAGCAGATGGTTAATTTAAAAGGAACGTCGATTGAAACTGCTACTGCCTGGAGGTTTGTGACGATGTTCAAGGCTCTAGCATTAACAGAAGAATCTGCTAGAATAGCCACACCTCCACAGGCAATTTGTTGGTGATGATCTAAGCGAAAGATGTCATAACCATTTTGTTTGAAACGAGTATGAGGAGACAATTTTGTCTCTTGTAGGCAAATAAATTTAGGTTTTCTTGTATTTATAAGTAATTTTAAGTCTTCAAAGTGGCTTCTCAAACCATTAATATTCCATTATAACAGCATATATTAATATTATATATTTTATTTTGTGCTAATTCATCGTAATTTTTTTTCTTTGCTTAGACACAGGACGGAAGTTACCATGAACAGTTTGGAACTCCGTCTGCATCTCCAAAGGGTCCTCAACCATATCATCATCAAGCGATAATTGTGAGGATCTGGACGAGGATGGATTAGTCTTTTTTACTAGGAATTTAGATCTAGTTTCTGATTTTGTTTGTATGTTATTTTTTAATTTGTCGGCGAGTTTTTTCCTCTCTTCCAAAGACAAGGCGGGTTTCTTATTTTGTTGAACCTTGTCTCTGAAAGTAGAAGTAGCTGTTGGGCGAGCTTGAGTTTGTGTGTTGGACTTAATATGGGGCGTGTGGACTGCTTGGGAAGGATTACTGGATGCCAACGGATGTTGTCCGGTACCGGCTGCAAGCTGCTTAACCAAAGCAGCAACCTGCTCTGTTAAGTTGAGTTACCATAACCTCCAAGGCGGTACATGACGGGCACTGTGTGGATTGGACTGGGGCTGAAGCAGCTTCGGAGTACGAGACTCCCTTTTTAGGGGTTGGAGCGATTCTTCTCCTATACTCTTTGCGGGCTTCATTGAAGGAAAGTTTGTCTAGAGTAAACAATCTTCAAAACTTCCTTTTCCTCTAAGTAAACTCTGCATTCCTTAGAGGTCGCCGCGTGTTTACCCTTGCAGTTCACGCATCTGACGTCGTTCTTGCATCCGTCTTCTTGGTGGCCTTCATCGCCGCAACGGGAACATGTCTCAGGGCCCGAGCACGTCTTAGTAGAGTGCCCGAATCTCTGGCAAACGGAAACACCGTTGCGGATTTTTGAAGTAAGGCCGTACAGTCAGGGATAAATATCCAGCCTTAATAGTTTTTGGCGGTTGGGGAAATGCAAAGGTCAGGATTAGACCAGGAGTAGGGACCTTTATCCCATTCTCCGTCCGAAGCATCCTGACCACATCGGTTACCATTTCGCATTGTAGCTCGTCCTTGATTTCTTCCTCACTACACTCCATCAGGTCACGGCAGAAGACGATCCCCTTGGAGGTGTTCAGTGAGGAGTGCGGTTGAACGACGACTTCCACCTGATCGAAAAAACTCGTCATCTGAAGGAATTTTTTGGCTTGGATGTGGTTCGCAGCCTCCACCAAGATAGTTCCATTCCTTAATTTGCTCACAGCTTTAGGTTGACCGCCTGAGGAAACAAAAGCTTTGTTAATAAGGAAAGGACTAACCTTCGTTAGAGTTTTGCCCTCATCCTTGTGACTAACGATTAGATATAGTGGAGTTGGAACGTTCATATTTTCAGCTCTTACTTTTTCTTCCACTTTCCTTTGTTTTATATATGATTCATTTTCAGAATCTGACAACTGTCGCTTTTTCTCTGGATCATTAGGATCTCTTTCTCCAAATTCTTGCCCTAAGGGTGGTGTGGTTGTAATATCCATAGATAAGGTCACCAGCGCATCGTGTTTAGTAGTGCGGGCCGATTCACCGGGAGCGGGCATGCCCTCGGGTGTCCCCACAGACCGTAGCTTGGGGGACAACCCTACCTCAGTTCCCCGAGGCCCGGTTTCCATCGATTACCAAGTCGGGAATACGCGCACAACTTGGACTCGCACGTGGCAACAGGGGCTCCGACACCCCTGCCTACTGAACACTTCCTGACCAAGGACCGAAGTGGCTGGCTTCTGAACCAGTACATGACTTACGCCTCGGCAGAGACAAGCTCACATCAGCTCTCACCGACACCAGATAGGGCATCTAGTGCCGGCTTAAGCACTCCCAGCGAGCCATGCACTGGAACGGTCAGAGGACGGGTACTTAAAAGACCCTGGAGGGGGATTTGGTAGGAATTAGGAAATGGTTAGGTGGGAAGAGGCAGTTTTTAACGTCATACCCAGGACGAAATGTTATTCTAAAGTAAAAAAAAAAAAATGTTTTTGTGCATATATGGATTTACGTTCTATTGAACATCTGTCTAGAATCGCCATAGAAAGGTAAAAAAAAATAAAAACCATTCCGTACAAAATTAAGTTAGTTTTTATTTTATGTACTTTATAGGTTTTTGGTTTTAAATTTAGAAATAAACACTCAACAGTAAAGTTGTAGCATATATTATGGTGAGTTAATTTATTATTGTATTACAAAATATGTTAAAAATGTTAATACAAATTTAATTTTATATTTTTGAAATACTTCCCTTTTTTAACTCAATTAAATTTGAGTTGGGTTTTTTCTTAATGGTAATCTTAACCTAAACAGAAAAAAAAAAAAAAAAAAAAAAAAAAAAAAAAAAAAACACCAAAATTCTGTCATCAAACATATTTTATTGTTACTTATGTCAAAAACATATGGAAATGACAACTAAAACATCGCTGAAATCAAGTTAATTAAGTTTTGAAATTATTTAGTCATCCAAATCATATTTGTCTGCATCATTGCTGGTGGGCCAGGCCAAGCGCTCCGTATAGAATCGCCTATATTCATCTGGAATATAGTTCAGGACTGAAGAAAACATCATTAATTTTCTTTTTCTTTATTGGAACTTGTCCACAGTATGCATGTGTAGTAGGAAGTTGAACAACATTTACACATGTTTATTCATCTTGATTGATCTTATTGTCTTATTCATCTTGAATGATACAAAAACTGCTCCATCTATGAACTCAGAAGTCTGTACATGGCCTCTTTGCTTACCACTATAAACAATATGCCTGTATTTGCTGATGGTAAATGCCTGTTTGTTACTGTCAGTACTGATGGAGGTTTTCTTAAAATAATGGGGCCACCACTCTTTAAAATTGAAAACATCTTCATTTTGAACACCAACAACTTCATAACCAGGATACTTGTTTTTTGCATTGCATATGATCACTTTGTACTAATCTGGTGAGTATATACGATCATGCTTCTTTACTGCTCTTTTCAGAACACCAAATGTTCTGTCACAGGGCATAAAGCTATGGCCTCAAATAGGGTAGTACTGGTTGATGTTTCAAAGCGATCAGACATAGTCAAGGTTAGCAGGAGTCTGCTAAGCGTGTGGTTGCGGTTTTGCTCGCCACACGCGTCACTAAATACATACAAATGTTTTAAATTTGATGGTATGTAATGGTCAATGTAATTAAGTATAAAAGAACAGACCTCATCTGGCCCTTTCTTTGCTGTGCCTTCTGTGTATGTATAGAAAACACAATGTTCACCTTTTAGATCACTAATATTAAACACATAATATCATTCCGAAGGTAAAACATTTCTTGAACTGGCATGTAGGGCAGTGGGAGATTTTACATGAAATCAAAAACAATTGCTGTTGTGTCATCCCTAGTCACAGACAGTTCAGTCACCTCTTGTAGTTTAGAGTAAAACTTATTGGCTCGGCGCTTGTGCACCAGTAGCTCAGCTACAGCAGCACGTTTAGCCGTTTCATTAAGTGTAGAAGATTTTATTTTTATGTTTAAATCTTCACAGGTAGAGCAAACATCTACCTGTGGCCTACCAAATGAATAGGAAAAGTTTTCTTTAGAGTATTTCAAATAATATTCATACTTAACAGAGTTTTTTAGGTTTGGAAGTTTTTTAATAAATAGCTCATACATTTTCGTCATCGTCAACTTAGAATCCAAATAATGAACTGGCATAGGTGTATAATGTGTTACTTTAATAGTAGGGAACGAGGAAATATGTTCATGGATACATGTCAAAACAGTTTGTGACTTTACATTAGCCCTGATGAAATGCTTTCCCCTCCCCTCTTCCGGTGTTTTGTTGGATTCCTTGTGTTAGACGAGAGACTGCTTTGTTAGAAATAGCATGAATACTAATAAAAGCCTTACGGCAAACAGGAAATCGCTCATTGTCTTTCATTGCAAAATATCTGAAGGATGAACTGGCCTGTTTAGAGTTTTCAGTCTTCGGTCGATGTCTTGCTACATCAATATATCTATCCAATTAAATAAGTATCCTGTTCGTTTTTGGGACGGCCATTGTAGAGACTATTTAAAATAGATTCCCTGTGTTCAATTGAAAACTTTGCCATACATATCATACGGCAGTCACAATCTGGTCCTGTTTCTTTAGCTTCCACCAATAAACCTTCTTTGGTTACAAATTCTTCACCTCTCCTCCTGCCTAGTTTTCTCCATTTCTCTGCAGTGCAAATGTTTGTTAACCCTGCAACCATACACCTCAATTTTTGACACAGTAACCGTACACCGGGGTGCCCCAAAAATTAAAAAATCATTATTTGATATTAAGTAAATTTTTTATCAAAAACACATTTTATTGCTTTACAGGTTTTCCAACAATGAAACAAAAATATATTGACACACTTTTAAGTATTGAGCCGGGGTTCAACTTGGATAATTTTGTCATTTTTTCCCACCTCGGCCACTTTTGTCAGTCTGAGGGGGGGGGGGTGATTCCGTTACCGTATTGATTATTTTCTGCCTGGATGGACTGATTGGTCGAGGTCAGGTGGTTGACCTTGACTGATTATCGACCAGCTGATTACCGGCAGCTGCTACGGGTTAGAGCGGTCGGACACATTCGGCAGAGCCGACTTTGTTTCCTCGTGTTTTGAGTTGCGTGCAAAAATTGGGTGGCAACATTTATGATTTCTATTTTATTGTTTAACATTAATTGCTTTATAGTAGCGTGAACTGCTTAGTTTTGGATTATAATTTAATTTTTGTTATTTGGGAAATAATGTACTGTTATTATTTGTAAATTACATAGTATACATTACAATTAATATTACAGAATGAATAAAATACAGTGAATTATTTTTACAAGTAAATGTTACCAAGCTGAATAATTTAGTATGGCTGTCCTAGCCTATAAGTAAATGTTTAAATATTAGAAAATTTGTTTTGTATGTAATATTTAAAATTGTCACCAAGTAGTGTATTTATACTTTGTGTCTTGAGTTATTTTCGGGAAACAGTTTTTTCGATACTTAAAAGGTACTGTTAGCTACAGATTGTTATTTTTAATTGTTAAATTTAAATATTTTATATATATTTGTGCCAAACATAATTAAGTTTTTATTATTTTCTCGGGTTATAGTGAAACTTTTCTGAATATCTACTAGTTATGTTGGGATTCAATAGGGTCCCCGTGAATGCCGTCAACATGACTGGTGCGGCGAGTCTGCCCAATGGAAACAACACTGGTAAACCAAAATTGAATGCCCGCGCCCTGCCAGCGCTACTGTACCGTCCTCCAACTGGACTTTCTCTGTGCTTCAATTCATCTTGAACAAGGTTGGAGCTAAAATGTTTTTTCCTTCTTCTTTTACTGGAATTCTCCATCGGGTTTTATGGAGCGCTGCCAGATATTATATCTGGAGGAGGGCCAGTGTTAAGTTACCAAAGTATTTATTTAGTTTAGTGACATGATCTGTAGGGGAGGATTTCATCTTTAATTCAGATTCGTGGAGGCAACTAAGCCCCCGCCTCCTCCGAAAATCGGCTTTAAATTTTTTTTTAATATTGGCTACAAACTTGAAACAAAATTACTTTTTAAAAATAGTGGGCCTAGAAATTCGACAACCTTTTCCCTCCCCTCAGTTCATAATAATTACCAGTTTAAAATGTTATATTTATTACATGCCGTACCTGAAACTATGTTATTTATATGTCACATTTCTATTTATTATGTAATTGTCAATATTGGAATTCTATTTATTTTTGTTATTTAGTTTATAAGTTACTCGGTGCACCGTGGTGCTGCTGTTAAAATATTTAATTTACTTCATTTGCAAGGGTATTTATTTTATTGTATTTTGTGTGAGAATGTTTGCCATCGGATTAATTATATTATGTACTGGAAATTTTGTTTCTCTTCCCACTAGTGGCATGTTGTTGTTTTTTTTTATGCTTTGCTCCGAGTTTGGGAGGGGCGCGCTTCCGAGACCTCCTGTTGCGGTTGAGGAGACTTCCGGTGAAGTCTAGTTTCGCTAACTCGGGACAGTATATTCAAGGCTGTAAAACACACATACGAGAAAAACTTACATTTGTATAAAGGTTTAGTTTACAGCCTGAATTTTTAAGTTTTTTTTTTAGTTTTCACTCCTGCAATCAACACAAACAGAAGCAGAATGTGTTTTGTAAGTAAACTGCTTACACTCATCACGTAAGTTGGTGGCTTTTGTGTCTTTGCTCCGGGGACAAATGCTGCACTTCCGGCCTTCCGGTTGACAGGTACTGACTTGACTGGCACTTGCACACCAAGTTGTTCCGCAATGGAAAGCCTAATCCCTCTTCGAATTGATGTGTTTTGCAGCCGCTGTTCCATCCAAGGCCTCATAAGGTCTTCTGCCAGAGTAAACAAGAATGTAAGTCAAGACATTGGGGTCTGGTTTGACATCATATAGGTATTGTCTTTGTAAATAATGTAGGAGTTCAAACCAATACTATTTAACATTCCATAAAATATGTTCAGAGGTCATCTCCTCGTTTTCCTGCTGCATGAGTACTGAGCAGACATTTGATCCAGTACATCACCCCCTCCTTTCGTACAGTTATAAAAGTGAATTATTTCTGGCAAAGTTGTACCTTTCTGCAAGCTGGAACCTTGGTGCATGTTAGGTAGGAGAAGCACGATTTTTTTTTGCTGCATAAGACACCATTGTTAGTTTTTTGTCAAACAAAAACAGCGAAGTTTCCGCTGGTCTGTTTTTCAACATTTCTGGTGGAATGTGTGGTTTATGCTTTCGTAAAGTTCCAACCATTGTAATGTTATGCTTTTCGAGCATCTCGTTGAAAAGTGGTACCGAAGAAAACCAATTATCGACGGTTATATTTAGGTTACTACCTTTAATGGGTTGCGACACAACTTTTCCACGAAAAAATGTTGCTTGGGGTTTTTCTTCAGTGTCAATTTTTCCCCAATATAAGAATTGGCATTAATCAAATACCCATTAGTATTACATAACATTACAATTTTTATACCATATTTGTCAGGCTTATTTGAGATATATATCCCAAATTGACAGTTACCCGTGAAAGCTAGCAACTGTTCATCAATTGTGCAATACGCTTCAGGAGTGTAGAGCTCTTTGCAGTGCTGGATAAATATATCCCAAACTTCTCGGATTGCAGCAAAAGGATCCAAATCTTTTCTCGCATCTCGAGTAGTCTTTTTATCGAACCTCAAACAATTGATTAAGAATTCAAATCTATGAAGAGGCATGACAGTTTTGGTTATACGAAGTCATCTTGATTCATGCCAAAGAATTTCGATTGGAGTATGGTTTTGTTTTTGGAGCACCAAAATAAATCACAAGTCCTAATAAGGTTCTTATCTCGACTGGGGACGTTTCCCCTGTACAGCATTGGTTGATGAATTAAAATTTGTTATCTTTAATCTCCTGGTTAGTATGATAAACTATCTTATTTATAATAGTTTAATCCAAAAATAGGTCAAATACCTGTGTAGGATTTGTGACTCCCCTAGCAGCTCCTTCTGGACGAGATCTAAATAAAATTATATTTCTTCTTGGCGTTCTCCTAACTCTTGTAGATGGTTTTGTAGACCAGCAATGTTTAATTTTTCCCAAAAGTCGTTATTTTTTAGTTGGATTACATTTTGTTGCTGATCATCAAATCAAATCAATTTTTTATTGCCAGGACATTATCACATGTATAGCAATAGTCAAGACTAAATATCTAAAATTTAAAGCTTTCATTTCGCCTCAACCCACATTTAAACATACAAATCTTCAGCCACTCCACATTCATCCAGCCAACATTCCCATTTCCAGCGCCGGTAGTCAGTTTGCTAATTGTGCGGTCACCCAGTCGAATGCCATAAACTCGTGAGCACTATAAAATGCTTGCGACACTAAACAGCGTCTTAAACGAGTTTTTAACACCTTAGGCGTTGGGGCATTTCTTATCTGATCTGGCAACTTGTTGATGAACCGAATACCTGCCTGGGAGGGCAAGTGTTCGTAAACCCCGTCCTGTGTCTTCCAGTTCGGTAGGCATCTCTGCCTCTTGTCTCATACTCGTGTATGTCACGGCCCCGGGTTAATGCACATTTGGACAAACAAAATGAGCTTGTCTCAAGAATGTAGAGACATGGCAGAGTCAACAGTTGCAACTTTTTGAAGGCTTCTTTGCACCATTCCCGGAATTTCATTTTTGCGATTATGCGAATCGCTTGCTTCTGAATTTTGAATGCACGGAAGAAATGGTTGTTTGCGCTGGCTCCCCATAACATCAGACCGTAAGAGAAATGGGGGTAGATCAAGCCATAATATCATGAGAACTGTTACCCTCTTTATGTCTGCGTCATCTTCATCATCTTCTGACAGAACCTGTGCTGAAGTTGTGGGTACTTCGTCTCGTTATCATCCATTTTTACTTCATTACTAGCGGACCCGGCGCGCTTCGCTGCGCATTTCAATAAGTTTCCCGCGGCTTCGCACGCAATTTCCCGTTGAAAAACAGTACACTATATTCACTTATTCATTTTCTATCACATTCTAAACATTGCTGAGATAATTGATAGTCGTTCCTTCGTGAGCTTCTTGGGCGCATTATGAAGGTATGTACCACATTCCTGATACTTCTGTCAAAAAAAAACAACTAAGGTTGATTTTATAACATTCTTTATATTTGTAGCCAACGTAAGATAGTAATTATGATATCTGCATTGCTCTTCTGATCAAGCATGAGCATGGTTTATATTAAATAAATATTGCAGTTAAAGGTGAATTTTTTACGTCAAATTTGAATTGTATTATCTGGATAGTAAAGTCTATGTTTAACAGTGATTGCAGAAACAGTTTAAACAAAATTTGTCGTTTCTCTTAAGCTTACTCTATGCTTTAAAACTATAAGTGTAGTAATTAAATTATATATAAATATATTTTTTGTCGCATTATATATGTTTACAAAGAACAGCTGATTAAAAATTTGAAAAGACTCTTTCACTTAATAACATATGTTTGCTGCAATGCATTTCTTACGGGTATTTCTGTAACCAGTGGGGCGGAATCCTGAATCGGGAAAGGGATAAAAAGTATCCTATAACCTTCTACAGATCAAGACGAACAAATTAAAAAAAAAATTAGGCGAATCCGTCCAGCCGTTTGTGAGTGATGCTGTTACACACGAACAGTTTCATTTTTATATAATAGATAAAACATATACACCAAAAATATAAGTATAAAATATTACCACCCAAACTGAAAAATTTATCACGGTTCAAGTCGCATGGCGCACAAATGGCCGCACAAAGAGTTACACTGTTGGTCGCGTGGAGTACAAAAGACCGCGCTACTCACAAATAGACGCGCACGATGCCACAACCTTGAGCAAACTGGCGAAATGGTTGACTAGGGAGTGGAGGGGGAAGTGGGGAAGGATATGCGAAGTGGAGGGGGTTGCAGGGGTAAAACTAAACTTTCTACAAACCAAAATAAATTTCTTGCGGAGCTTTGTACACCACGCGACCTATGAAGGGTTAAGACCAATAATATATTTTAAGTTTGATGTAAGATGTAAAATATTTAAACTTTAATGTGGTACAAAGTTACCATTGCTCTGGGGGTTACTTTAGACCATTGCTCAAAATTTGCACTTAAAACAACAATATTCTATTTCCTAAAATAATGGGGCAACTTTTGACCATTTATAATTGACCAGAATTATATTATATTTGAACCACTTACAAGTTGTTCAATTACCAGCTGTTATTGCTTATGGTTTTTTTTTTTGAGAAAAAGGATCTTTTCAGGGATTTAGGTTAAACTTTGTACTAGTTGTTTCAAATGAAAAATGCTTAAGGCTCTCTCAAAACACAATATCAATTCATTAGAACTTACCAAGAAAGGTTAGAATAAAATAAATAAACATAAGGAACAAATTTTTTATATGTACACAAATTTTATTGTTAGACAATACAGGAACCCAAACTACTCTATGAAAATATAAAACTAGGTAAGAAATACAAAAATTTATTTTCAACTTAAAGTGTATTCCTACATATTTCAGACTATTTTATTTTATTTCAATACATTTCAAATTCTTCTTCAGAACACAAAATTCTTTCTTTTACTTTAAACATAACTTTTTTATTCACTAAAACTATGGCACTTTCATAAATTTTCTTGATTAAATCTTCTCTTTCATAAAATAGTTCATCAATTTTCTCAGGCTATGCCCAGTAACTCCCCTTTTTAATCATGCAGCTAACTTTATATGTGTTTGGTGAATCAGTATTTAAATTGATCTCAGTGACTTTCCCTGGGAAAAGTTTGTCAAAAGGTTGTCTGCCTCAGGGTTAGTATTAATTTGGGTTTAAAGTTTGTAACTACTTTGCTGGATGTGTTTTATAACTTACTGTTTCTATATTTGTATTTTAAGTTCATACACATGAAAGGAATGTAATTCACATGTTTTAATTTTAAAATAACCACACTTTCAATTATTTTGAAAAATCAAAAAATGTAGTTAGAACTGTGTCATCTTTAAAATGTTGAAATTTGAAGATGACAAAGTTCTAACTGCACATACGACCTTTTCAAACTGAAATAGTATCTAAATAAGTTACACGTGATTGCTATAAGGTTCTAAGTGAAACACAACATTATTTTAAAAACATGTTTTAATAATTCTTAAGCAAATTAAAACATAATTGAATGGGTCAAGTCAAGAACTGCCTATGTAACAAAACTTAAATTTTTGGAGAATGACAAAAGACCTCCTTCTTAATTAGTTATTATTTTTCGGAAGTTTTTAATTTTTTTCTTAGTTTTTCCTTTGTATGCTGGTAACACATTGGTGTAATTATTTCTCATAAAAATGTAAGGTAAAAACAAGTTATGTACTTGGTCAGTTCTTGACTTGAGCTTGTTACTTGGTTACTTCTTCCCTTACGTTTCGATTTTACTTATTGTAGACTTAGTTTACTTCAATCCAGTAAGTTATTGTGAGTTCTAAGTTACTTTTTTTGATAAGATTTGTTGTTCCAGGACAATTATTTTGGAAAAAATAGAGAAAATTCTAAATATTTTTTCTTTTAAACAACGCCAAAGGAAAATTATTTTACTAGCTAAAAACTACTACAGTAGGAATAAGTAAAAAATCAAGTTAAGACTCAAAATTAAGTTTATTTATATAAATAAATATAAATATTTAGACATCATTAAATCCAAACAAAACATTTCATTTTATATAAGAACACTTAAAGAGTTTACATCTCTGAAGTTTAACAATGTTGTAGGCATTGTTGTCTACTGACATTCATCTCCAGAAATTCCTGCTTCTTGTTCTGCAGCTGGTTCAAGTCCTTTTTCTTTGATGTTGTTGTAGTACTGAATTTCATCTGGTCTTAAATAACTGTACAGTTTTTTTATGTCATTCGATTTATCACTCTTAATAGGGACTGAAAAGATGTCATTGTACATTCTAGTTGAAGGCATATCCGGTTTAACAATGCCATCTTCCTTGAAAGAATATCCAGCTTTAAGTAAATTAAACTCAGTCCATACATTGCTAACAGATGTTTGAGAAACTTGTACACTATTCCTTCCCTTTGTGTAAAGAATCCTCTTGTATTTGGTAACAGCAAAGCTTTCACCTCTTGATTTAACATTTTTCTTAAAAAAAGATTCAAAATGTTTTGAATAGTTAAACAACTGTATTGACGGGAAGGTATTTATGTCATTGTTTTCCCCAAGATATGATATCCATTCCCTAGGAACTCCTACTCTCTCCTTATTCCCTTTCAACCTACCAAGTTTGGCAAAATCTCTATCGCATGGAAGGAACGAGTGGCCTCGAGTTGGGAAACAGTGTTGAACCATTTTAAATCTAGAAGTATTAACGAGTGTCATGAGATATCGAACCATGGCATAGTTTCTGTTCTGTCCGGTGCAAGCATCACTGAACAGCTCAAGTTTTGTACACTGTGCACCAACCCTATTTTGAATAACATGATTTAATGTTGAAATGACCTCATTGGCTCCATGTCCTGCGTCACACTCTGCCCACATATAATAATAGGCTTTATCACCACCTTCGTAAAAATGATGTACTCCAAAAGTGTACAACCATAGTTGCCTTAGATAAAATATTTCATCAACTGGTAAATGAGGTACCGGTAGGTGCTGCATAAAATCAAAGACCAAACACTCAACTATTGGATCTTTTTTACAGCTTCTTGGGCTTTTTTTAGGTTACCATAAAAGGCATTCGCCATACATTTGTGTACTTTAAGGCGATTCTCAATATTTTTTGTTTCTTGCGGGGTCATTTTGGTTTTAAGTTTACATTTAAGTTCCTCACAAAGATTGCAAACATCAGTCTTACGCCTACCAAATTTGAAATTAAAATTTTCAATATAATAGTTTTCTATATACATGTAGAGGAACACAACAAACCTTATCTTGGTCGGTACCATGTTTGACTTGTTCATAACAGCATGGAAAATGTTTTTCTGAAAAGAGACGGTGCATTTTTGCAACACTGAGCTCAGAAGAAAGATAGTACTTATAGTAGAACTGTAATGGGTCTGGTGAGTAGAAAAACTTTTAATGTGACCATGAATTAACCCTCACACTCCTTGCCGAAAAACATTTTTTAAACGTACCTTAGGGGCTGAAAATTGTTTTTGTGGATAAACTTACCATATGGCGTGTGGGTGCTGAAAATGACATTGCAAGTTGTCCTGGGTCATCTGGCCACTCCCAAGATGGCGTCCAAGTTTCTGGGACCGATGGGTCCCCTCTGCCACCCGCGAACGATCACTCACTTCAAGTCATTTGTTTAGCGCACAAAACCACACTAGGTAAAAGTTTTACTGATGAAATGTGATTGTAACACATATACAAGTAATATATATGGTAATAAAAATTATAAAAAATATAAATAAGTTTATGGGACCTATAGGTCCCGGCAGCCACCCGTAAAAGTTCACTCACCTCAAGTCATTTTTTGGCGCACAAAACCGCACTTTGAAACAAAACTTGTAATGTAAATACAGTTTTTACAAGTAATAAAAGTGTCTACATAAAATACTTGATATTTACAAATATATACAAGTTTTCTGTGGTGGCTTTATGCGTGCCACTTATCAAAGCAGGCCAACGCACACAGACCTGGTTCGCCTTCACACTGCGCACAAAAGTATATTGTGCGTGTCTCGTTCCCTTCTTTTGCGCATTGTCTGCAACGCTTCCTCGTTACTCGGGTCTTGTTGGTCTGCTTCGTGATTTTTGACAGTACATGCCTGCTTGCATTCCGCTGAACAGGACGCAATTGCAAGTTTTCCTTTGGAGGCAACAGAGCCCGAATTACATTCAGCCTGAAATCGTACAAAGATTTCTTTGAAGTAAGGTTGGCCTTCCTGTACAGCCGAAACGCGTTTATCATGCCCATCTGCAAGATGTGCACAAACACCTTCTTATACCACCTTGTTTCTTTCTCTTCTTTATTGCATTCTGCATCTTCTTTCTTCATCTTCATTCTTCTTTCCTTTCTCCTCTTCTTTCTTCATCTTCTTTCTTCTTCTGTAACTTAATTTATTTTCTCTCTTAGTCTTATTTCTTGCTGTATTCATTTGATTTACTTATTTTCAATTTCACTTTGCCATCTTTAATATTCATTTAATTTTCTTGCTATCTTCCTTCTTCATAATCTTCTTTCTCCTTTCTTCTTCCAATTCTTGTTACCATATCCTTAAAACATTTCCTCACATCCTCATCCTTCACCAGATTCTCTCTCTCAAAGCTCAAACTTCGTTCTTGCAGTTTTCTTACCAAGTCTTGTCTTTCTTCTCGGTATCTCACACAAGCTTTTATTACGTGCCAGGCATTTTCTCTCTCTCCACATCTGCATCTATCAGTCTCACTCAATCTAAATGTCATCAATTTTTCTTTATAATTTCCGTGTCCAGTCACACTTTGTACCATATAGTGGTTGAGACTTATCTTCATCTTTTCTCTATCTCTCACATCCGGAAAATATTTAAACGTCTCACGTCCCTTCATAGTTCTTTCCCATATCTGTTGCCATTCCTCCAACGCAACTTCCCTCCACTCTCTTTTCGCTCTTTCCACATCTCCTCTTTCTTCTTTTATTTTTCTTACTGCAATCCGTATCTTTATTGTCAAATCTATTGGCATAATTCCTGCCACCACTCTAACTGCTTCATGCGACACTGTGGAGTATCCTTTTATGGCCCTTAAGATCATCGATCTTTGCATTGACCTTATCTTATTCACATATCTTCTATTCATATCTACCCCCCACAGTTCGCAGCCATACAACATTATGGGCTCAAACACCCCTTTATAAATTGTCATCATCTGTGAGTCGGGAAGACCCTTCTCCGCCTTCAGATACCTTCTGATCATTCCCATCAAGTTCAATACTTTTTGTCTAGTCCGTGTTATATGTTCTCCAAACTTCATACCTTCTTCAATTTCAACTCCCAAATACCTTGTCTTTCTGTCCGTTTTGATTCTTCTTCCTTCAACTTCTATCACAGGTCTCCTCACCATCTTCCCCTTTAACAATACAGCAACTGTTTTCTGTTCTGACAACACTAATTTGCTTTCTCTTAGCCACACCATGATCCTCTCCATTGCGATCTTCGTTTTGGACTCCACTTCTCTTCTACTATTCCCTCTTACCATCACCAAAGCATCATCTGCGTATGCTAGAATATTAACTCTTTCTCCCAGATCAAGCTTCAACAGTCCATCGAATAATACCGCCCAAAGGAGCGGTCCGAGAACCGATCCCTGGGGGCATCCTCTTTCCAGAACTTTTTCCACCTTCGTATTCACTTGCGAAAAACTAAGTTTTCTTCCAGTAAAGTAGTCTCTGATAATTCTTATTAAACTTCTTGAACAATTCCACCTCCTTAATTGTTCCAAGATTCCGGGCCACCACGCACCATCAAAGGCCCCCGTTAGGTCCATAAAGACTCCAAGCACAAATTTCTCTTCCGTCTCCTCTACCTCTGCTCTAAGCCTTCTTAGGACATCAATTGTCCCCACCCCTTCTCTATATCCATATTGGTCTAGGCTTAGTTTCCCCTCCTCTCTCAATCTTCTCCCCAGCCGGTTTACAATCAGCCTCTCAGCCACTTTTCCCAATACAGGCAATAGTGTCACCGGTCTGTAGGATCTTACCTCCGCTGGATCTTTTCCCTCACCCTTTAGAAACACCTTTAAGTTTCCTTCTTTCCAATCATCTGGAAAAATTCCTTGGGCCATCATCAAATTCATCGCTCTTAGCATACTTTCTTTAATTGTTTCATACTGTCTCTTTATAATTTCTCCTTTTATGCCATCAATTCCAGGAGCTTTTTTATTCTTTATCTTCATTACCGCAGCTTTTAATTCCTCCATCCGAAATTCTTCTTCATCCATTCCATCACCATCTTCCTCGTATCTTCTCCTTAATTCTCTTTGTCTTTCTGTATCCATTTCTTCATCATCCGCTGGAATAAGCTTTTCCAACATATACTCCATTGTTTCTCTCACATCTTTGGTATATTCACCATCTTCCCTTTTCAAACTTGTCAACTTTATTGCAACTTTCTCCTTCTTCATTATCAATTTGTACATCCTTCCCCAAGGGTCTTCTTCACCCTCTTCAACCATCTTCTCCCATAATTTCATCTTCTCCTTTTTAATTTCTTCTATGTATTTGTTCCTTTCTCTATTATACATTCTTCTATATTCCTCCAATCCAGTTCTTTGCCATATTCTTCTTCTTTTCCTTGTCTCACTCCTTCTTCTTCCAATCTCCTCCGTCCACCATTCCACCATCTTTTCTTTCCCCGTACTCAGTATGGCCCTATCACAGGCTTTAATTATCGCCATTTGCATAATTTTCACATAGTCGGTAGCATTTTTCCCCTCCATATTAGTGTTCATCAGGGATTCATTCATCATCCTTAATTCTCTATGGAGCACTCCCCATCTTGCCTTTCTCAGGTTGTATGTTTTAGGCCTCATATTATTTGCTCCGCCATCTCCATCTCTCACTCTCCTCATATCATCATACATCATCACAATCATCCTGTGGTCGGCCACCAACTCCTCTACAATCTCCCAATCATGTATCTTATCAATTACATTCCTTGTCGCCATAGTTATATCAATATTCGAGCTTCGTCCTCTGCTGTCCTCAAAAGTCCTCCATTCCATTTCTTTGTTACAGGTTTCCATCTGCAGTATCTCTAGATACTCTTCCACCTTCTCTCCTCTTTCATCGGTCCTCCCACTGAACCATTCCTCAGACTTAGCATTTACATCCGCACAGCAAACTATGCTTCGCCCTCTTCTTTTAATCCTTTCCAGCTTCCTTAGTTTCTCTTCGATGCTCTCTGCGGGACTGCAGTAGAGACTCACCACTGTCACCCTCGTATCTCCATCTTCGATATTTAAGCTTACGCAATCCTTATCCGTTTCTCCTTTATTCATCAGTACTTCCCACTTCTGGCCTCTTACCACAATTGCAGCCTTAGATACTCCTTCACTTTCATCTTGGTAGATCGTCCCTCCTCCACTGAATTTTGCTTTTCCTCTCACCGTATAAGGTTCCTGTATACATGAACGACCTGAGCGACTTGTGTTCACAGGGGTAGTACGCCATCATCTGGTCATGGCGATCGACCCCAGACATTTCGGCGTTGTAGTTAACAATGGCCAAGGGTTTCTGCCTCGGAACCCCTCTTCTGTTGTTGGAGACAGCCATGGTGTTTTGAAATTCGGTGGAAATGTACATAACAGTCCTTTTGTCTTTCCACTTACCGACTGCTATGCCCTCTGCGTATCTCGCTACAGTCTCTCCAGTCCTGAGCACAGCTGTAGTAACTTCTCGAGGCAGGTACTTGCGGTCAGCTCTGAGCGTTCCTGTTCAATATGTTGACTCCCTCAATAGCTCTGCCGCAAGTGGAACACTATTGTAGTAATTATCCATATAAAGCGAGTGCCCTACACCCAATCGATGCCTCATTAGGTACATCACCACTTTGTTGCCATGGCCAACACCGCTCAGTTCTCCTCCTTTCCCCGAGTAGATTGTAAATTTCAGACATAGGCCATCTGGCTCACATAAGGAGTAAATCTTAAGACCGTACTTGTGCCTTTTATTTTTAATGTACTGACGGAAATACAACCGTCCCCGCCACAACATAATACTCTCATCAATAGAGAGTTCCTTTCCAGGCTGGTACACATTACTCATGACGCTGTTGAAGCTGCTAATCAAAAGGTTAACTTTTTCTAACCTGTTTTCATCCTGTGGATTCACATTTTGTGGCTTGTTTTTGGAAAAGTGCAGGCATCGCATGTTCAATTGCCACCTGTTGCGACTCATTTGTTCTCGGACTACCGGGAAATTGAAAAATGGATTTGTGTTCCAATAGTCGGTGATTCGATTAGTTCGCACAGTACCCATATGTAGCAATATTCCAATGAATACTTTCAACTCAGGCACTGTTACTTCAGTCCAGTGGTTGATTCGTGACTTGGGAGTCAAATTTGGAAGTGAAAAAACTTCCCAAGCGTATGCATTGGTACAACTGCAAATATTCTGCAACAAAACTTCATCAAATAACACAGAAAACCAATCGATTGGTTCATTGTTTCCTGGCTCTCGTATGAGGATTTTGTTTTCTTTAGTGAAAGGTATATCTCTCATACCTATTGTATTAGGACTCCAATCAAGGTTATAGTTATAAACTACCTCCTCACCATCACTATCGAGGTCCTCTATGTCGTCCGGTAAAGGGGTCTGGTGCGCCTGCGCAGCGTCAAGGTCACTGTCTCCTGACTCGTCCGACGCGCCACTGTCAAGGTCACTATCACCCATACTGACATCACGTGAAGTTCCTGGCAATTCTGCCATAGTCAACTGACAATACACCTCAAATCCACTCAGATACACTAAAAGTACACTACCGACTAGTCAAACACACGAGTATACCGACAAGTCAAACAATAATGGCGGAAAATCTCATCCAAGTTGACAGGCACTGCTCAAGGACGTTCGCTACACGCCACGGGGTCCACCCAAGCGGTCCAAGAAACAACCGGCCCAGCTCCGCCCATAACAAAAATATAGCCATTCAAGAACAGAGTTATGAATATTTAACTAACCAATAGAAATTTAGCCAAGATGAGGCAAGATAAGGCAGCGTTTCAATGTTTCACCTGTAACTGAGTATCAGGCGCGCAGAGATGGATAGAGGTTCAGGTAGCAGAACCCTGGCGATCACCGATTCCATCACAAATAACTGGTGATCGATTAAGGCGGGCAGTTTGAATGAGCCTCACTGTTTTAAACAAACATATGTTAAATAAACCTGCGCCGATATATTTATTTCTGAACATAACATTTCTAATTTCTATAGTCTTTAACTGAATAAGTTGGTGCTTCTAACTGGGTGGATTTTTAATAATTACATATTTATTGTAATTTATTTTAGTGAATTAAAAGTTATAATCTAACTTATTTTGAACACCGTTAAAAACATAAAAAAGGAGTAAGCTAGGAATTTTTTTTATTATTGGGCAGGAAAACACTTTCTGCGGCAAAGTTTTGGATTAAAGTACAATTTTAATCTGTATTTTAAACGTTTTTGATAGGAAGTCATTTTGCAGCGTTTATAAGCGATTACAAATAAGTATTCAAGCTATCATTACAGTTTGAATACTGGTTATACCCACTAATTAAAACAAACTTATTTCACAATCGTGTATCCAAACTACTGCCAATAGCGCTGTGTAGCGGGTACAACGGTTATCGCAAGATAACTGGATCAAGCAACGTCGAGCGTGGCTGCTGCTTGGATGGGTGACCGCTGAGAGATCCAGTCCTTGCAAGCAGCCCGCCTGCCCAATCATTGGTGGTGGTTCGGAAGTCACCTTTAAGCCGTTGGTCCCCAGTTTGTGTTAGAGAGGGCTTCTTAGCCCTCCACCTGGTAGAATAAGACATCTTTACTGTACTTGTTTTTACAAATGAGGGGAACTGGCGCGGCACTGACACTGGACTCTCGACTTCTGTTCTCAGTTTGGCGGAAGCTATTATATTGAGTCACACGTAATTATCATTATAATAATATAAGAACCATATGAGAGCCACAAGTATTGGAATTTAGGTCATTATTTCCAATTTGGCTATTAATAGCACTAACGTGTATTAACTATATTTAACACAAACACATCAGAAGAGTTGCATACAACTTTGTACAATAGTACACTTATTTATTACTTTAAATGAGATTCGCCTCACGAATATCTTCTAAGTCAAATTGTTGTATCGATATTCATCAAATATTTGTCCAGCAAACTTCTGACATGGTAATAAAGGTGATTCGTATTAATGTTATAGTTCCTATGGCAATGTTTATAATAAAAAGATTATACAAAAATCAAACTAATTTAATTGCATGAAGTAGTCAAAAATCGATCTTTGACTTAATAAAACTGATTGTTGGTTGACAACCAACAAATGGTGGATAGTTTTTCCTTAATAAAAAACCTAGTTTTTTTTGGTTTCACTCAGCGCTTTTACTGCTAATATTACGCTTATTATTTGGGTTCTATAAAATACATACTTAGGCTGTATGAAAGTTTGTTTGTAACTTTCAAACCTTCTGCTTTTTGACGGTTGTTTAATTCTTCTACATACTTACTATGCCGTATTGCGATTCAATTGTACGCATGTTGTGTGCTAGTTTGAGCAGTGGCAAGCGTCTAGCTAGCAGAACAAATACTTTACGCCCTATCCCTTTAATTTGAAAAAACTGTTGTGAAGGTAAACAACCAATCGAGTTTATTTACTTCAGAAATAATTTATTTACTACTAGTGCTTGCTCCATCGAAAGACTATTTAGACGTGTTACTGTGTCATTTCCAGTATTATTAAGATATAAAACTTCTAGATATAAAAAATTAATTACTCACATTAATAAATAAAAGTATCCCTTAGTAAATTAATCAATCACAAGTCCCAAAACCGTCTCCATCTCTGCAAACCCAGCTATCGCGATTGGATTGATCGGACCGGAATATTAGGAGAGCAGGAAACTGTACTAGTTTTAGCAATGTTTGTAGTTGCCTCTACAGGGCTAGACCGGTTCAAGAATAACACGTCTAGACCGGTTTCTAGACGTATGAACAAGATTTCTTCTGTTCTTTGTTTATTTTCTCATCTAAGACAGATACTTCTTTTTTATTACATATTGGTAACATTGAAATCTACCTACATTTTATAGAGCGTCCTATGTTCTGTAAAAATAATATTGTAAAAATAAAGGATAAAGATTTATGAATCATTTTGTCTCTTTGTAGAATTGCACTATGATAATTTTACGTTCCATTTAAGAAATCAAGTGACCAATAGTTATAAGAAGGTGTTATTGAAAGTACATAAAACATAAGTAGAAACCATTCGATTCTTAGAATGCACAAAAATACCAGTCAAACAAATACAATACCTCTTTTCTTTCGTTATTCAATATTAAAATGACGGTTTATTTGGACGCTCAATATTTCAAATGTCTTTTTTTTGTAAGTTAACGTAAAGTGCATTGTTAATGTGTAACCAAGTATATATAAATTAAACAAAAGATTCAGCAAATACATTTATTAACAGTCAAACAAAGTTCCTAATATATGAGTTGCTCTATGTCAACAATTGTAAAAAACCCCCAGCATGTCAGCTTGCGTATGAGCGGTGCCCAATGTTTTCGAGGAAGGCACTGCGAAAGATAATGTGTTATAGAGCCTAGGAGCTATATATGTATAAATACTTTTGTAAACTTATAATTTAGGAAAAGGCATAATTACATGGTTTAACATTATTAACCTAATTGCGTGAACGCTTATATTTCCCAGTGTGTGGCCGCCTCTAATTTATTTTTAAATTCAGAAGACAAAGTGACATATTAGGATATAACATATTACAAACTACCGCATTATGGTCTTGTCTGAATGAAGTTAAAACATGGTATTAAAAGCTACATTGATCTCTAGTTCTAAAGATATATGATATAAACAGTTATTTCCTCTGTGGGTGAGTCAATCAGTTGCTCAAGGCCATTACTTGACATAATCGCTAAATACTTGTCGACGAGCGTGGCCATAGCATAAATTCATATCCCCGGTAACAACTAAACTCACTTAGGGAACCGGGCGTTTTTTCATGCCGACGACACGGCTTTGTTGTTTGAGGGGAGCAACTGGGAGGAAGCTTTGGGCCTGGCGGAGCGTGGTTCGAACTTAAAAATCTAGGAATTTAATAATAGGAATAGAATCTGTATATTGATGAAATTTTGTTTTTGGCCCAATAATACAGTTTTATCCACGTTGTAGCTATGGAGCCCTAATTATCTGTTTCTACACTAGCGCTCGGTGGTGTCGCCCGATGATCCCACGAACCAAGTCGCGAGGTTCCCTCCTCTGCATTACACTAATCCTTGTCTATTCGTCTTCCGGTACCAACGTATGCTCTGTTTTCTTGGGTGTATCGGCTCGATATAAATAGCTCTTTAATACTCCTTAATACTTTGCGCTCTACGACTTTCCAACAACCCAATCCCTTTAATCTTTTTATACGTACAAAACCTAACTGTAAAATAAATTAGCTTTATATGATTTTCAATGTATTGCAAGGTTTAGGATTTTAAAGTATTTATAATATTATAATAACCCAGTCATAAGATATATCGTTTACAGTTATCTATTTTTTAAAACAATGATGAATTCAATATGTGTTTTTCCTTCTTGCAAAAAATCGCTAGTTTAAGGTTCAGGAGTCAGTATGAAAACTATAATAAGCACCCGACAACATTTAAAACATTGAACCTTGATTTTTTTCATGGATGGTGCAATACAAATATAACGAATTGTACCGTTTATAGTAGTCATCTTTGACTCAAAGCATTTAGAAACCTGTCACTCTAGAAACTGAAACAGTTTTAAATAAACCTATAAATTTAGCATGAACATTTATTTCTACATTTTAGACAAAATCGAGTTCAATGATGTTGCATGTCACTTCATGAAATTTGGCTGAGCGTTTGCGAATGTTACATTTGTCTTAATCTTAACCATGATAATAACGAGAAAATCGGAGAATAAATCAATGTGTAAATACAAAACGCAATGCACAAGACTTTCGTTGCGTTTTCTCAAACCTTTTTATAAAGGTTTGAGAATATTCTGAGTAAGCCGGAATATTTTCTGTTGTATCTGTTTGTTTCTATGTAGACAATATAGAGTTCTAAGTCATATTTCTCTATAGGATTTGGCTGAGCTTTATCAAAACCAATAACTTGAAATAACTCATGGTGATATTTTGATAGCGAATTGAGCTATGAACATTAAATGTTTTTAAGCTGTTAATAAGAGTTTTAGCAAAATATATATTAGGAGCTAAAGTTAGGCCACTATCCGTCATTTAACTTAACCATAATGTATAGTCTTGATGCCGAGAGCCAATTTGAATTTTATAAGTACACAACGTAATTTTCTTTAATCTGTTAAGGAGAGGCCCTAATAACAGAATAGGTTGTGAAACTGTTATGAAGACGGATTATTTAGTTGAAAACTGTGACTTGTGTTCTCGTTTATTTCGTTGGCTGACGGTGATATAAATATTACTTACAAATATCAACAACAGTGACTCAGGCTTACTTCAGAAAAAGGTATATTTCACCTAATAATTTATTGAACGTATTTGTTAAGCCGTAGTTATTAAACTATTTAACAATTTACTACTAAAGATATTGCTAAAACATAGCGTTCTACGATTCCACATTAGGTTTAGAACGATTTCAATAAGAGCTGTCTGACTGCTACCCTGAAACATAAGGTTAAATTGTATAATATGTGTGGCTTTCTTGCACTAGATAACTAACTATCCGTTTCACATAAAATTAGAACATAGGAGACACTGCACATCCGCCCAGCTGCACATTTAACGCTCTAGGAATATCTTTACAAATTACATAATGTAGTTTTTGTTATTTTAAAGTTTTCCACGATATGCATTAGTAGTTGAGATCTGTGTGATTTATTAATAAATAATATCCAAACGCCAAATAAATCGAACCCTTAGTACCTATACTGTAAAAATGAAATAATTAACAGTAAGTAATATATCATTTACCAATGATAATAAATTAATGAATATGAATATGAAATATGAATAATAAGTATATTATTATTCATACAGTTGTATTTTTTACGAAATATTTTATTGCTCGTCACGAAAGAAACCAGTAATGAATACAATTCCAGGACAATCATTTATTTTATAACCAACATTAGAAACACATACGTAGTTTTAAATGTTTGATTTTTTAAATCTATAGCTGTTCAATTTCTGAACAACCGACTTTTTCTTGAACTAAAATTATATTTTATACAAGCATGCATTCTAATTAAAACATATCGATGTTTGGTTCATGTGAAACAAATTTGTCAATATTTGTTTGTTTTGGTTTTTTTTTTTAACACACAGGATGGGTAGGGTCTTACGCTGCATTATTGACATAATGTAACACAGTGGCGGGCCGAGTACAACGAGTTTAGAATTCAGTCTTGTGACTATACTTCGCTTGACCTGCACACTCACTCACAAGTAGACCGTCAATTATAAATTTTGCCTGATTTCTATATAAACACAAGTCTAATTAGTATAAATCAAAATCAGTATTCACACCCAATATATATAGTATATTGCAGTGTTTTCAAAGTTATTTCTGAAAGTAATACCTAATAAATAACTGATTTTATAGGTGTTAAAAGAACTAATTACGCATTTAATTATTAACGTAAAACTCTCATTTTTTGTTTGTCGTTCTTCAAGAGACATGCAACAAATACTGAATAAGAATTATTTTTACTGTCTTTACTTTTTGGTTAGTGATGTGTTAATATGGATAAAGCTTAAAGCTTAAACAGAAACCGCTTTTCCTCTATGTTTTTTGCAGCTAGTGATAAATCACTGCCTCGTTTGCCTGGAGCACAAGGCAGTGATGATGGTAGCTGTTCCTTGCGGACATCCCGCTGTCTGCGAGGACTGTGCCCCACAACTGGAACGGGAACATCGGTTTTGCGTAGCTTGTAGGGCTCCCGTTGAACTCTATTTAAGGTTAAATAACCTACACTGATTTTAAATAACCTAGGGTAATCATTTATTGTAAATAGTTGTATTTTAGTTTTGTTGTTGTTATGTAAATATATTTATTTTTAACTAGCTATTACCCGCGGTTTCGCACGCAATTTTCAAAATCGAAGTTCTTATATTGCTTAATAAAAGCACTTATGATGGAGTCCTATGGAAATTTTAAAACGTAAGTTGTCATGCTGATGGTATATATTATTTACGTTCATGGTAAATAGTATGAGAGTTTAACTTAATTCGTATGTCATGTTTTGTAAGTGTAGTAGCATTTCTGGTTCTAATTATACATATATGTCCCAGCGGAGTCTGCATTCTTACCCTGATTAAGAAAATAGAATACACAGGTCTCGGAAACCAACTTCTGTCTAAAAGCGTCTATTTCTAGCCTTTATCATATATTTCAGCAAAAATACATAATTAGGTAGGGTCGAGAAGCATACTTCGGTTAATAAGTGCGTTCTTCAGACCGTTTAAATTAACTTACTATGTCACAGTTTAGCTTGCCATATTGCCTCGATCGAAATACTATATACGTTTGATTATGCAGTTCTCGGAAATCTGCCTTCATCAAAATCGTCTACTATCGGCTTCTAATGTACTTTCAGTCTAAAATATTTCCAGAGATATAGTTCACTTTGCCTTGTCGTAATGAAGAAAATATACACACATAAGTAGGACCAAGAAGCCTATTGCGGCATAGGGGGAAGTCCTACCTACTTCCTATGTACTTTCGGTATAAAGGTGAAATCCTCATAAAGGTTATGCAACATTCCAAAATGATCATTATTAAAGTTGTGTGTCATATGTCTTGTTTTTTTGGACAGAAGTCAGGAAAGAAAGAATCGTTGAGGCATGTAAGTGTTCATTTTCTGTTTTCCATAAGCCACTGTTAAAATGCTATATCACAAGGTCAAGGAAGAATTTTATATTCATAGTTGTAATTTAGTTCTTTGTTGCTTAGTTGATGTTGTTTTTATAGGCTAACTATCACGATTTCAGTAACACTTGAACAATTTCAGATTAAAGTAGAGGAACTCCAAAGTCGAAGTCCATAGTTTTCATAGTGAAATCACTTGTGATGTAATATGATAGGGTCCTATAATATTTAAAAGTGGAATTAGTCATATATAATGCGTCACGTACCCATTTTTCATGATTAAGAGGACCAGAGGCTAAACAAAATTGTGATTAATTCTTATTTCATGTTTTGCCCTTCTAATCTTTTTTTTAATTATTCAATAAGTAATTTGTTTTCTCTTGTAATGTATATTACTGTGGTATGTAAATGGTAGTGTATTAAGTTTATTTAAAATAAGCGTGCTTAAGTGTATAAAAGAAAACCTTTGATATTTATAATTTTGGTTTGGCGGTCTGTGGCAATGTTTAAAACATATATTTTCTTTAAAATAAGTGCGTTCTGTTTATTTTTAAATTAACGAAGGGTAAGTTTAAGTTTCGTTAATTCTGTTTGGTAAACCATAGAGAGTGAAACAATAAATTAATTTATAGGATTATAAATAGTTATAGTGTCTGCAACCGCAAATGAACTCTTATCTAAATGATGAACTTATCTGATGGAATCCCTAATAAGGCTTTGCCTTTGGGACCCTATCCTCCTATTAAAGTTATATTTGATTTGTCAAAACAGAATTTTATTTTTTATTAGTATAGATTTGTAATAATCATATGATTTTATCTGGGTACTAATAGATGTGTTTTTTAGGAAATAAATCATTCATCCATTTCAGTAGACAGAAATACATAATTTTGAAATGGGGTTGGATTTAAAACAGTATCGTTTTCTAAATTATATGGATATTTCAATATTTGTATTGAAAATTAAAAACTGAAATCAACATCAACAATACTAACTCATTTCAATACTTACATTGTGACAGTTTTCATCCATATGTAAATCATACATGGTACAGTATAGTTCTTACTTCCCAGTCCATGTTCATGTATGCTATTACTTCGGTCCAGTTTAGGAATTACATCAGTATTCATATACCTAATCAGTATCGTAGAACTCATCAGTAAGTAAATGTATGCTATGTCACCTTGACGAATTTCTGTCATTAAAATTGCGTTTATAGTCACTCTCGTGTTTGCTTTGTGAGCCAGAATAAATCAATTGGTTTGCCTTTTTCCTCGTGATGTTTAAATAAGAAGTGTTGTTACCTTTGTTATGTTTTCACTCTATAAATGTAAACAAATAGAAAATACTGGTTACAATAATAAAACATGTGGTCGTGCTGACATAATACGATGTTTACAAATAACAGTTGAATGCATTTATCCGGCTCTTGGAGCCCACAGTACAGAACTTTTGAGAGACCAGCGGGGCGTAGCCCGAAAGGATTTTCAAAATAAGAATAGGCTTATGTTTTTTCTAGGAACATTATGAATGTCCATGTAAAATTTTCAATACAACAGATAGAATGGGTTTAGCGTGAAAGCGTAACAAACAAACTTACTTTCGCATTTATAGTAATATTAGGATCAGGATTATGACAAATTGTTTCCTGTATTATTTTACTATATGCATATAATTATGTTTGAAGCTACTGAGTTGTATATAGTTTAATATTGTAGCCTATTACGCATTGAAATAAATCATTCATCTTCTTCTTAATTTATTTTGAATGCTAGAGACTTGAATTTAAGTTCGTATTATGTAAACTTTTTGTTGTTTCTTAAGTCTGGTTATATCATATCATAGATTTAAGCAGAACAATAAAAAAATAATATACTTAGTATAATAAGTATTTCTAACTATTTATTTTTCCTCACCTAACATTTTTAATGGATGTACATACAACCTGCTATTTAAAAATAGCATTTTTAAATGTTTATCTTAAAATTTCGATGTTTGGAAAGTGATGTTTTCAGAAATAGCCTAGTTATGAGTCATTGTTAGACTGGACACGTGTGGCAGGTGGGCCGAGATAGCGAGCTTCCTGCGCTCCCAGACTGTATATCCGCCATACACAGAGTGTAGTTAATTAAGAAATCCTAATCCTTGATGTGTCTGTAATATTTTTAGTGATTAAAGTTTCATCGCACTCGATTATTTTAACTACGTATATTTTGATTGCTTATACGGTCGAGCGTAACAAAATTTCTTGTGTTATCACTTTGCGTTTAATATACAGTAACTATTCTATCAATTGGGGTTTTGCACTGTTAAATATCTACTGCTAATTAAAATTTTTTCCTGTAAAGTGACGAGATAAGGTCACAGTGGTCAGCTAGGTGAAAGACTCAAGAGTGCTATGTCAAATGGTATTTTAAAACTATTTTTTAATTTGTAAGTAGCAGATTTGAGAAATTTATTGTGTGATAGGAGTGATGGCACAGTTTCAAGTCTATAATATTTATTGAGACACTTTTGTAATGGAAAGCTGGTAATAATGATTTATTAAAATGTCCTTAATACAAAAACAGCAAAGTATGGTATTGCTTTTGATGGGGAATGATGGGATTGAATTTAAAACCTTTGATAAATGTTTTATAAGAATTAAATATAGAGTAATATGAAATATTATTATATTGTTTACCGAGATTCGGCCGGCAAAGCAGAATCGGGACGACTCAGACGAATTTCCAGAGGTTCATATCGGTTTGCTTTCGGAGTGAAAAACTCGTAGAATCATCTATTAAAGTCTATAGTTTTATATTTAAATACATCCATGACCTTTTTTGTTGATACAAAAAGCCAATGTAGTTCCTAAATCTGGCAATAATACTAAATATGATTGTATAAATAAATTGAGAACAAGCAAAGTAATTTCCTTCCTCTTTTTAATCAGCTTTCATTGCGCTCTCTCATGAATGACGTGGTTGGTAAAGTCTATCAATACATTAGAACAGCGTGTATTAAAATTATCGCATGGGTATTGAATTTTTTAACGATGTTTATGACACTGTAGACAGGGAAAAGTGCGTTAGCTGAATGATGAAGAAGTTAATATCTACGCATGTCAATAATTTAACTGTAATTAGGATTTTAGTTCAATGTAAATTTTCATGATAGGCAGGAGTTTGGAAAATGATTGTTTTATGACACATTTTTCATTATATTGCTATTTAATTAGCCAATTGGAATGGAACATCATGTAAGTTGATATTATGTTAGGCCAACGGTTTCAATGGTTGAGTGTTCTGAGTGGCGCGTTTATTATCTGGAATGCGATAGCCTGGAGTTATAAGTATAAGGGAACCGCTCCAGAGAAGACAGCTCAATAAGACAATACTCTTGAATTGAAGACGATAACGCAATTATAATATCTTAACAGTGCATATTAAAAAGAATATTATAAAATGTGTTCTAACTGTGTGGTATTTGTTAAAACCTTTCGAGCAAAATAAAGAGTATAACAAAGAAATGCTAATTTTCCACAATATAAAATTCCTTTGATTCATAAAAAAAATCATTGTAGTAATTTATACATACTAGTATGCACAAGGGGGCAATTTGTCAGGCCAAAATATTATTTTTGAAAATGTTGAATTTATTGTTAATTAAATAAATTTACCCCTTTCCTAAAAATATTACAGCTAACAGCTAAGCATTCACGATACAAATATTTACTTTTTGTATGTTGATAACTTCTTCTTTAGTTATTATTTATTTTATGAATATCTTGCCCAAATAATTACTCAATAGAAAAATATGAGGTATAATTAATCTATAGTATACAATTATTGTGTGCAATACGAAACAAAGATATTAGTGTTATTACCACTCTCCGGCTAGTGCCTAACCAAACTCTATAGAGTGATACAGACCATCATCTCTCGGGGGAGAGAGAGCGAGCAGTCGAATGACAAAGAATGAACATCCGCCCCGCTGACCAATATAGTACTCTTACTACCACTACGACGCGACAATAGTACTCTTGTCCGGCGTGCCTTGACCGTGGTCAGCACCTCCTGCACTTGGTCAGGGATTCATTTCTGAGTTTTTCTAAAACACTTCAATAACTAACGCTCGCTCCCACTTAACTCTATGTTGGCAGCCGATCTTTAAGGTTGACTTTTTGATTATTCCTTATACTGTAAATTTGGGTATTAAAAAAATGTTCAGATTAATTTCATAACCAGAACTAAAAACTGTTGATGATAAAGATATGAATTTTTAAATTAGGTGCAAGTAGTCTGGCTGAATAAAATGTCATAAATGTATTTATAAAACATTTTTTAACTATTTAAATATTTTGTTAAACATTTTAAAGCTATATTTAATCTTAACAAATTTAATTTTCTCAAATCATTAATTAAGAAATGTCACGTCCTGAAGTTACTATTAATCTACGTACTGTACAAAATTCAATTTTTATCATCGGCATCGGCCGTTTAATTTAGACTTCATCACAAACATTTTCTCATTTAAACATGTATTAATCGTAAAAATCCTTTAATATTGCTGTATCCCTATATTATTAACTTATTCTCTTACGACTTATGTTGAGGTAATATGTGAAAAGTAATTACACGTGTTGCCTTTGTTAAACCTTCTGTTAATGCAGAGTATAACGAGACCTCGGTTTTACAAATGGCAATGTAGAGTGTGAACAGATTTGCGGAGTCTTCTTATTATTCTACTTGGAGATATCTATGATTTGATGTAACTCATTATGTAGTGAGGAATTACTTCCTCCCGTGTTTAGTAACTTTAAATTAGTATTTTGTGGTTTCTTGCAATAAGACGGAAACATTTATATGTTATTTGGAGAAAGGAATGCAAGTATGATCGTTGGACAAAATGCAGTTAATTATAAACGAAATGGGTTAAGTGAAAGGTTAACATCAAAAGTTACAGTATATGTTTAACATTTAATGGTAAATAAGAAACAGTATTGTGCATTGGCGTCCCGTAGCGTTTAAATGTTGATAGGGTTTAAATCCAATCAAATAGGTCTCAGTTCCTTATAGGACATATTTGGTTAGGGATCATAAGTACTATCAGACACAGAACTTCGTGACACACTTAAGAACGCCTTGCTTTTAGATTTATGCACCAGATTTAGTGCAAACAAATATTCTAAACTCTATGATGGAAGCAGTGATTTAACGCGATTTACTGAGTGTTTATCCATCGCATTTACATAACAGAGCTATATACATAATACATAACACAACTATCTACGAGAAACTAAGGCGCGGCACTTAAGAACGCCTTGCTTTTAGATTTATGCACCAGATTTAGTGCAAACAAATATTCTAAACTCTATGATGGAAGCAGTGATTTAACGCGATTTACTGAGTGTTTATCCATCGCATTTACATAACAGAGCTATATACATAATACATAACACAACTATCTACGAGAAACTAAGGCGCGGCGTTGAAGTTTCAAAATCAAGCAACATTGGAAACCTCTTCTATATTTATCCCATAAGAGTATATTTAGCTGTTATTACTGTGTCGTGTAGTGTTTAAATCTATAGAAATATCTTGAATTCGATTTCATTAAAAATATACTAAAAGCTAATTAATTAACATTCTATGCAACGACTTGAGCAAGGTATTATTATCGTGTGTATGAATGTGAAAGAATTGGGGAGGGAGAGTTTATTTGGCTAGACCCCCTAATCAAGTGCAATGCACATATGCGTAAAGCAACCTTATTCGGCTTAAGAATTAGGTGTGTAAAAAACGTTTAAATTTACTAAAAAATATGGGTCCGGTTCGATTACTCCACCGATCGTTGGCCCAACGACCCAAACATTAGTTTAGTTATAAATAGGAGGGTCGTTGGCCCAACGATCAGTGGTGTAATCGGACCGATTTGTTTGATAAAGTATAACATAACCTAAACGGGTCGTTGGCCCAACGAACCTTATTTACAATTTAAACAGTAAATGTACAATCAAGGTTCGTTGGCCCAACGATCCAAAATTGACTTACAAATACTAATAGCGTTTATGGTTCGTTGGGCCAACGACCCCATTGCTGTAAGAAGTAAACTTGTAATATACAGGTTCGATTACTCCACTGTTCGTTGGGCCAACGACCCGCTTTATAAATTATAGAGGTTCGATTAGTCCACTGGGCCGTTGGCCCAACGACCCGATCAAATAAAACATTGCATTTCAAATGAAAAGGGTCGATTACTCCACTGACCGATTAGTCCACTACAGCGCGGTTAACACGTTCACCCCGAAATGCGCCACCGGTGGCGCACGCTCAAAAATTCCAACATCAATAATTCTCGATGTTTTAATAACATAGACTACTCTAAACCCCGACGTTAGTATTGTTCATGAGGAACGGTTTTATTCGCATATTATTATTCTATAATGTTATATAATACGTATGAATCAATATTTATCATATTTAATTCACATTAAAGTATGTGCCACCGGTGGCGCACGTCGTCCCCTGGTGAAGAAAGGTACTTTCTCAGACGACGTGCTACACCGGTGGCGCACTCTATTAGTGACAAAAAATAGTGCGCGTAGAGCTTCTATTGGCAGCCTTAAGAGTGCGACACTTGCCGGAGCTACTTATAGCGCTCTATTAGCAACAATACGAATCAGACCTTCTTTATAAGCCGCCATTACCTGTCTTCTTGTCGTAGAGATTGTTCTGTGTTGCTGTAAGTTCAGTGAGTTCATTTTTATTTTAGAAAATGGATGAATCAGACATCGATGACGCCCTTGATGATGACTTTAGTGATCGTTCTTTGACCGATTTTTCAGTTAGTGGCAGTGAATATATGCCATCAGATGAGGAAAGTGATGTAACAAGTGCAGAGGAGTTGAATGAAGAAGATGGCGTTGTTAGTGATTTAGATGAATTGGAATTGATGGAAGTAGATGAGGAATATCAAAGGGTTAGAGAGGAGAGTGGAGACGAAGAAGGCAATAATATTGAAAATGTAAGTGACCCTGTACAAGATGTAGTTTGTAAGGTTCATTGTGAATATGTAGAAAATAAGTTAGAGTGGACAGAACCAAAATTGACATGCAGATCATATCCTTTCACAGGAAATGCAGGCTTAAAAACTGTTGGCCAATTTAATTTAAATGATCCATTTGAAATTTATAAACAGTTCCTAGATGATACATTATTGAATTTGATTGTTTTGGAAACTAACAGGTATGCACATCAGTACCTTGCTTCAAAGCCTGTAAAAAAGCGTTCAGCAATGGCTAGATGGGTTGATTGTACAACTGAAGAGATACACAAATTTTTTGGTGTACTGATGATCATGGGCATATGCCCATTGCCTCAAAGACAAATGTACTGGTCAAACAATCCCATGTACCAAAATAGTGTCATCAAGAAAACTATGAGCAGAGACAGATTTGACTGTCTCCTAAAATGCCTACATTTCCAAAATAATGAGGAACCAGCAACTGAAGAGCCTCGGTTGTGGAAAATAAAGAAACTGCTCAATCATTTAAATGCAAAATTTGAAAGTCTGGTAACACCTGAAGAGTCACTAGTTATTGACGAGTCTATGGTTCCATGGAGAGGGCGTTTGATTTTTAAACAATATTTGCCAAAAAAGGCTCATAAATATGGAGTCAAAATTTACAAGATTTGTACCACTGATGGGTATACTTTAAAAGCAAAAATTTACGCTGGTAAGTCAGACGTAACTGCAAGAGAGGCACATGCAGATAAAATTGTCATGCATTTGATGGAATCATTTCTAAATGAGGGTAGAACACTGTTTGCAGATAACTTTTACAACTCCACAAGGTTGGCCAACACTCTGCTTGAGAAGAAAACTTATGTTTGTGGCACCCTTCGAAGTGACCGAAAAGGCAATCCAAAAGAAGTCACTAGCAAAAAATTAGCCAAAGGTGAAGTAATTTGTCAAGAAAGCAGTACAGGAGTAAAAGTACTTAAATGGCATGACAAAAGGCCTGTACTGATGATAACCACTCGCCCTGAAGACGTTTCTACTCTTGTGGCAAGCAAAAAAAACAACAAAGAAAGGCGAGGTTGTCATGAAACCATCATGTGTCATGGCGTACAATGCAGCAAAAAAAGGAGTGGACTTTTCAGATCAGATGTCCTCTTATTACACTCCTATCAGAAAGACTCTCATTTGGTACAAAAAAGTTGCACTGGATCTTCTCCTAGGTACTTGTGTAGTGAATGCACTAGTACTACATAACAAGTACTCATTAAACCAAAAAAATTGTTGTATGCTCACTTTCAGAGAAAAAATACTTCGAAATCTCCTTGAAGGAGAAAATGTTGGAGCCCTTGTTCAAACACCCCAAGATGGCAGGCAAGGTACCAAGAAACTAAAACATGTGCTCTCAAAGCGTGAAGGGACTGCAAGAGAAACCAGGTAAAATATTTCATTTTAATTTTATATAAAATTACAATATATCTACACTACGTCTTATAACAACAATAACACTACATACTAGTTTAGATCCAAACTAATGGATCTTAGTTTTCGTCAATTTACCTGCATGTTCATCAATTTAGTTCAATAAATTAGTGATCTGCATTTTTGCTATGAATTTGTAAAGTTTATTTCAACATGGTTTCCCATATATTTGATAAAAATATAATTAAATACGTTTTATGAAAGTACAAACATCCAATTAGATTTATTCCTTACAGAAAACGGTGTGTCAGCTGCTACAGCAAAATGAAGGAAGAAAGGGGGGCCAAAGCAGCAAGGACGTACGCAAAACGTGTTTCAACTTACTGCAAAGGGTGCGATGAGACTCCTACAATGTGCTTAGAGTGTTTTAACTCCAAGCACTAAACTGAACACCATTTGTAATAGGAAAGCTAATGTTTAATTAAAATATCTTGAGTTTCAAATTTATTGCTTTGTATTTTATTCCACTAAAAAAGGTCTTTATCAAAACCCGACGTGCGCCACCGGTGGAGCACATTGTAAAAGGTTCCATATGTATCGACAAAGTCATCTAAAACAAGTTGTAAAACTACGGCTTGGTTTAAAACCAAACTAAAATGCCGTATAAGAGTGTGCCACGGGTGGCGCACGTCGGGGTTTTGGGGGGATCGGCATGTGCCACCGGTGGCGCACGTCGGGGTTTTGAGTGGGGAAAATATTGATTCATTTATCCCGTCGGGGCTGAAGGTGTTAAGGGCAGGCGGCGGCATCGGCAGCCACTCCTCCTGCACTATAATGGTTAATATCTGCATTATGAGTAGCCTACATTACATACATTTCATGAAAATATAATTATTATAAATTATATATTAATAAAATGCAGGTATGAAGTAACTTGTACATTATTATTTTTGTGTCTATAAGAAACAAACTACATTAGTTAATATAAACCTAATATATTTTTAGTTCCCATTTCTTCTACATAATTGATGTGACTAAACAAATAAATGTATATATATATATATATATATATATATATATATAATATATATATATGTATATAACATTTGTATAGATGGCACGATTTTAATCTTTATTGAAACTACATTACTATTTATTTTTTTTAAATATATAGGTATATATATATATACTATATATTAAATATATAGTACATATATATATATATATATATATATATGTACATACATATATATATTGAATAATTTTGAAAAGCATTCATACATATTCGTGTATCCCGTACATTTCTTCAAATGGATATAAACTAAATATACAATAAATATTAAAGAAAACTATACCAATCATTTAAACTTACTTGTGAATATGTTGCTAATTTTAACATAGAAGCCGCTGAAGAAATAATGTATATTGTTAATGGGATGTAAGAGAAGGCATGACATTATCTTATAACACAAATTCTATACGAGTTTAATCTAAAAACGTAATGCAGCTGCTAGACTCTCAGTTATAAGTAGGATAGTGTAATTTGTGGTACTATATTATAAATACAATGTTATTGGCTATGTCGCAAGAAGTATGCAACTGACCACTAATAGAGCTTTAAATTGCCTAATTCCAATATTATTCTTTTGGCGGTGTCTTCCTCAGCTTCCTTCCAAGTTGAATTTTCCAAACTTGAATTGATGTCTCCGTGACAAACCTTGTTATAATTGTTAATAGTTTTAATCTGAAATAAAAGATTTTTTGCCGTCTTCGTTGTGGCTTTTTACGCTATGATGGTTGATGAGAGTAGTGACAACTGTCAACCGTAACATGAAGTCGCAGTCAACAATTTTACATGATTGTATTAAGTTTTTATTGAGCCTGGTTGTTTATTTCAGTAAATGTGCATCAGAAAAGATAGTAAAAGGATTAGTTCTTCTGTTTGCACGGCCGGTATCATAACCAACATCTGTTTTTGCCAATTTACAACTCACAAATAATAATGCTTACTTAACAAAATCTTCAGCCTAACCATAGAAAGCTACCCTCAGTAATAATATTTTTCTGGTTTAAGATCTGTTGACTTAAGATAGGTCCCCACAGCAAGACCGATACATTGTAAGAATTTAATTGGGTAAGCATCGTTTCGACGGGTGTGAACTGCACAACTTAGATATTATCAAATCATATATCTCGTGTTTTGGTATTCTAGGTTATTATTACCGAGAAGTGTTCTATGAACTGCTTAAAACCTTCAAGTTTGTGTACATTATTTACATTGACTCTATATAATTGTCCAGTAGGACTAAGATAGCGAAGCAGTGTACACTTGTACAGACGGAGAATCAATCGTTCCCATTAAACAAACTAGGCGACCACCGAGAACGGCAGCTTTGAGAGGCGGCAAAAATAAGAAAAGTGACAAGAATGTGTGTAAATTACTGTACAGAAACCAAGCCAAAAATACATAGAAGAGGCTCGTGCTACTTTAAAACTTGATTATCATATCAAACATTGCTTCGAGTGTCAGCGATATCCCTGGGTAAGTTCCGCAAAAGTTTATTATAGTACCAGAAGCCTTTGTAGCTACCCTGTTATGTAACAGTGAAGACAGCAACAGTGTGTGTTATGTTCGGGGGTGGGCGTGATGACACTGTGATATGGCCTTGAAAGTTCATATTGCCGCGTCGCTTCCATAACCCCATCACTACTAACTTGTCTAAACCTTTACTCTAGTTAGTGGATCACTCACTCATCAGACTAGTTTTAGGGGTTTTTTTTATTGGCCCTGTGTAGTTTTTATTACCGGTATCTAATGTAGCTTGATTATGCAAGCATCCCGTACGTAAAGGGGCATTCTCTGTTTGGGAACATACGTTTAACGTAGGCTGAATAATAGGTGTTTGCAATATAAAAATATTGGGCATAATCTAGTACTTTTTATACATTACTACTAACTTTACTACTATTATTATTAATACTATATTAATAACAAACCCTAATTATATTTTCTCCACCTATAGCCGTAATTTGCTACCTTTTGGTTCACAGTCCTTATCTTAGTCATTCATCTTAGAATCTAATTATTCTAGTTCTCTAAAAAAATTATTTTCTTTGTTACAATAATCGATAATTACCAATAGAATATCAATGCTGTGTTTTCAAGTTTAATTTTCATGAGTTTTTACTTTTTAACAATATTATCTCATACAATCTGTAAAACGCTGTTTCGTTAAAAGAAACCCGACATAAAGAAATAGTATCTGCACTGACCAAGTGCACTTTTCACCAAGTTCGATTACAAATAATATTGTATTCTACGAATAAAATTTGCGCGAACAAACTATGGGCAAGTACTCAAATATAAATGAAGAACAACTCTTAAACAGCTTTGGTGCCATGGAGTCAAAGCTCCAAGGCCAAAAATAATTCAATAAAATCCTGAAAATCCTTCATATTGATTAATCTAAACAGAAATCCTCGTGATCTTTCTTTAAGTAATGAATGTTCGATTTCCATATTGTCAGCAATCAGATCCCCATGCCGTTATCCCAATGCCCCTTTTTTACAACTATTACAGTCGAGTTGAATTTTGTATAGATTTAAAATAAAATGTCCTTGAATATTATATGTGTACATCCTTGCAAGATATTTAAGCGCCCTTTGAGAAAAGGTGGGACACGCACTGAATCCGAACCATTGTTCCATGTTAAAAAAAAAGAAATACTCTAGACGCATGTCACATGTCGATTGACGGATTTGGACCAAAGTTGGTATGTACGTTGAGTACCAGTGACTATGACGAGTGTCTGAAATTTAGGTATTGGAATTTTATGAAACACAATTTTAAACCAATCATAATTATTGAACTCCTTTTGTGTTTAATTAGATAACAGGGGCTGAGCTTGTGTACCAAAAACTCATATTCTCAGGTTGCATAAATGTAACTTATATATTTTTTCAATGAATGGGTAGTCGAAATAGGAACACATATTTCGTACTCAGACATGTACAAAAGAATGTTATGAGAAATTTCATAAGCCAAAGGATCAAAGTCTAGATAAGAAGAAATAATTGTTTATACAACTTTCACTACCTGGAGCTCCGAGATTCCGAGAGTTTAGTGGATTATACCATGATGTGTACATTGTGTACGTATGACTTTCAGGCACAAGGTGCCCAAAACAAAACAAAATATCGGCTCTTCTTTAACGTTTTACATGAATAGTCTTAGGAATCTAAAATATTATGATATTATGATGGTGCGCACATGTTAAAGCTTTTTAGGAAGGTGTACCAAATTGATGTTGAAATACCAGAAGTATTTAGGGTGCCAATACATCTACTTAATGGGTTTCAAACTCCAAAAATAAAACGACGAATTGAAAGAGCATGAGATCGAAGCTTCTTTCCTCGTCACAGCTTTTATTACTACGTCCGCTAATAACGGCTTACTTATTCTAGACGCAGGGTATGTATCTATAATACTACTTATAACGTCAACAATAAGCCTTTAGTCATAGCTTTCAATATCAGAACTGGGATTTATATTTCACTATCCATTATAATATTCAAATATTTTCTTCCCAGTGACCCGTCATGAACTATTCAACGGAGTAAAACCCCTTTGACACCAAGAGGTTTTTTAATCGAGATTTTATTGTTTGAGATTATTTAGATGTTTAATAATCAGGGAGTTTATTAATTAGTTTCACGCCAATTTGCGACCGCAGTATTAGTGGACGTCTCTGCCTTGGACTATTTTGCATTTGAAACGACAGTACAGAGTGACTTCGAGAATATAGAGACAGGGTGAAGTTAACACTTGAAGCTCCATGAAGGCATTTTTACACGACTCTAGAATATATATTCAAGGTATTCTTACAGATCTGTTGTACTCTAAATCACATTTTATTTTGAAGAGCTGCCTCATAATGTAACCTCGTAAGACAAATATGGTTCCAATGTGAACCTTCTATCAAGTTATAGACCAAGGAAATTTGTGGATTCAGCTTCTACCAAGAGAACGTCATACACCATCAGCGCGGGTAGGTATTGTTCCAGTTCTCTGAGGTAGAACTTCACCATGTTTGATTTTGAAAGGTTTGTTTTCAAATTTATCATTGAAAACAGGTCAATGCATTAATTCAGCATAATGAAATAATTTCACTTCAGATTGTATTCCTTTTATCTAATACAGTGAGTCGTATATTGAATCATATTTCTATTCTGCAGTAGTAGTAGTAGAACAATCAGTAGAACTCTTGGCCTGTCCTATCGGACATATTTTTAAATGTTTGATACATTTCAGAATTTCTAGAATGTTGCCCGTGTGTTATGTCTCACAGTTGCATTTTTGCCTATTTTCTAAGTCGAGATACACAGCACAGTCATCGTAATATCTGAATTTCACATTTTTATAAGCGAAAAACTCCCGCTTAAGTATGGTATTTTTTTAGTTTGAAGACCATTAAGGGTAACTGAGTTTGTTCAATAGTATATTAAAATCACAGCATAATAATAATTTTAGATCAATAACTTAACTTATACATGCTTTGAAAATTCTTCCTTTTCATTTACTCAATTTTAAGCAGAAAGCCTGGGACGTCATGACCACCTACATTGTTAAAAACATTTATATTTCAATGTTGTATTTTAAATCATAACCGGACCCGAACAATTATTAACGTCAGTGATTACCGTTGATAGGCATATGAGGACGAGCAGAATAAGAATTTAAAAAAGACCAGCCTCTTCACAAAAATGAACAAAATCAGCGATTTAATTAATGTAAATTACCACACTGGCCCAACTGTTGATTTGAGCAGATTTCATATTAGTTCAAGATTAAAAGTAGTAGTCAGATATGTACAATGTTTATTATAGTAAAACCAAACCTGATGTAGTAATTCTTAAATTTAAAATTAAGTTTTCTTTTAATATATGTAATATTTTTTATCGTATATCTGTAATTATGTATTATTTTGTCATTTTCTTTGATTGATAGTAAAAATAAACATCCACAGTTCACACATGTCACAGTTGTTTACATTTGGCATGTATTCAAATCTAAATTATAAATTACAAAAATGACGGTCGGGCTTAACAAATACGAGTATTAACTGTAAAACTGTATTACCTGATTGTTTTGTATGAATGAAAGAAATACGTAGGATAACTTATGTGGGTGTGCGAATAAAATATAGTAATTGCTTTTACTTGGGAATATTCATACAATTATTTGATATTAATATCAGTATTAATTTAAAACAGTAACAATTTATTTGCTGAGCAATCCACGTACTGTTTTTTTTTTATATTAACAGGTAATCATAAAAACAAAATGCCATCTTATAATAGCATTTGTGGATACTAATATTGATATAATAGAACAAATTTCTATTAATATGTTTATCTTTCATTATTTAATATTTATTGAGTTACTTTATCAGTTATAAAATATTTTCTACGTGCATTAATATCTAGAAAACAACACTTAAACCACATATTAACTTAAATGCTAAACAAATAAAACATTGTCTTGCAAGAGGGCTTTGAAGGAGACGAAGAATGAAGTAGTGGACTAATCGACCCTCTGACCGTTTAAATGAGCTAATGCAGCGGCGTGGGTCGTTGGGCCAACGCCTGGTGGTGTAATCGGCCCTGTTATAAACATCGTAGGATTCATTTAACTTAGGTTCGTTGGCCCAACGACCCCCTTTAAATATTATTGCTTACTATTAATTCATGGTCCAATTACACCACTGATCGTTGGCCCAACGAACCTATACAAGTAAATAAAAATATAAGGTTCGTTGGGCCAACGACCCTTTATTTACAATTTACAGAAATGAAACAAATAGGGTCGTTGGGCCAACGACCCTCTGTACAAATTGCATTTCTTCCAGGAGGGTCGTTGGGCCAACGATCAGTGGAGTAATCGAGCCGTCCCCAAAAATATATATTTCTTTAAACCTTTTTATCGGTACGTTCACACCATTCTCTATTTGGGGCGGTTCCCTAACACAAAGAAATTTATAATGATGATCATAAAATAATCAATGTGCAAAATTCGCACCTATAATATTTTACAACAGTTGACATTTAAAAGGCTCTTTTTATTAACTAATTTTGTAGGCTAACTGTAGAGACGGAAAATGGGATTTTTAGCTATTTTATAGACCAGTGTAGGGAGTAGCCCGAAGAGATTTTTGAAATAAGAATATGCATATATTCATCCAGGGAACCCTAAGAATGTCTAAGTAAAATTGCAGTACAATGGGTTAAATAGTTAAAGCGTGAAAGCAAAACAAATAAAACATATTATTAATACCTTCATGTTATATCTAGGCCTAAAAATCATTGATAATAAGGATAATACATTTTACCGTACGCGCTAGAAAAGTGGCTCGTGGGAATATTTTTATTTTATTCATAATAAAATTTTTAAATTATATTTGATTTAAATATAGACATTTTTAAGATATGTGGAATTATAAATAAGTAATTATTTATTAAATACTTTGTCCTTTCCTGAAGTTCTAAATTACGTACAAAAATAAAATTTTGATATCCATCCGTTTTTTTGGTCCTAATTTACGAACTTGACAAATATTTTATACATTCAATGTATGTAGGTCTTAAAAGCCATTAATAAAGCTTTATATCTACGAGAGAGGTCTGAAAAGTTTCCGACCTAACAAATTGTTTTGTAATTGTTTTCCTTTTTGAAGCTAATCGATTAAATTAATTCTATTAATATCGCATAAACAGTCATAATCTCTTTCCCAACCAAAAAAGCAGCATTTTTTCTTTTTTTGAGTCGGTTCCCCTTTTGTATTTTTCTTTCGGGTGTATAATGGTGTAGTCATGTTTTATCTACAGTAATTAATCAGCGCATTTGGATTATTTCGCCTAAACTGCACGAGAAGAGCGTTGGAAATGTTCATCCTAAAATCTTCTTAAAGCAACGTATAAAAAGTTTTAACGCTCAGCCAAATACCATGGAGTGAAATGCACCATCATTGAAACTTATTGTTGCTAATTTATAAAGGAACCTAACGCAAAATATCATATCTACAGGTCAGTTTTTTTTTTTCGAGATATAGTGCAGTTAGACTGATAAATATTAATTAAATTTTTCCAGCCCCAAGATTGATAGTCTTTGTTGACGTACAGCCAATAAAAACGTCATAATAAAATTGATTAAGGCAGTAACATATTATTTACAAGGTAGAAGTACACCACACCAAGTGTCGTAACAGGTTTCACTGAGGTTGCATACAAAACGTTTCGTCTTCATATGAAATTTATCTCGTTAAATCGTGTCACATGATACCAATACCTCATGCTCAAATTCAAATCTACACGTCAGTTACTTTTAGAGATATCGTGTGTATAGACAGACAGACATATAGAAATGAAAATGTTCAAGCCTCATGAGTAAGTTTAGATAATTACTGAGAACTATATTTCCTAAACATATATTTTATAATTAACTACTATTTTATAATTTTAAAACATACAATGATGATCGATTCTGCACAAAGTTAAGAACGATTTACATAAGAGCTGGTCGCACATATAGGACTATTTCCTTGGTAAGTTCAACGGCATAATTCAATTGTGAACCGTAAATAAATTAGACTGGACGTGACTCTTTTTAAACCGCAGTAACTTTTAAGTCGCACGCAAGTTATATATTTTCTACATCGGAAAAATAGCCAAAATAAATTCAAATGGAACAAACTCTTTCTATCATGCTTAGAGACCACGTCAGAATATCGTGGTGCACTCAGCTGTACATGATGAGATAATGAGAACACCACTTCTTCTATTTATAGGTGTCTCTGATGTCGAAAAGGTTTTAAAGCTTCGTTTTGAGCTTCGTAGTTGCCGACTTTCTTTGGATCTCATTCCAGGAGTGAAGTCTGAGACAGCGTCAAATACTACACACTGCAATAAAAGTAATGTGAATTTGAGCTAAATTCAACATTCAAATATTATAAGTGCTTTCACAAAGTAGGCTACGGCCAAAGGTAACAGATAGTTGATTTATAAATAAATGCAAGTTTAATGACGACATATCAAAATCTGTATTCACGTGCAGACCATATAACATCATACAGTATTTTATAAATCTAAAAAAATAATAACTGATATCCGATTACGTAAGGGTTTTCAACAAAAATAATTACGCCTTTAATTATTAACATGAACTCTAAATTTTTTGTATGTTGTTCTTCAAAAGACACACACAAAATGCAGAATAAGAATAAGGAATAATAATAAGTTAACGTGAAGAAAGCTTATATTTTAAACAGAAAACTGTTTTTGGTTATCACAAACCTCAATAACAATCAAAATATTTTTCTTTTACTCGAATACATGTGTGAATACAACCCAATCAGTAAACAATTTTCCAAAGTGATATAGGTGTATACTTTTATGTGGTAGAAGTTTGAAATAATATGTTTAGCTTGTAATAGAGGTCGTCTGGACCCAGCTCCGTCAGGGATCTTCTTTAGAAAAACAAATTATAGTAAACAATTTATGGCATGGCTGTCGTCTTCTAGGTTTTAAAATGCTTTAAAAATCCTAAATTTGTCTTGAAAGTAGTGAAATAATTTTCAGTTTTGATTCTACCAAAGGTATCGGTATTCGGTAGGGAAAAGCAGTGAACCATATGCTACCACGAGATGGGCTACTCATTAAGTATTTTTATTGCGACCTTCAAAATCTTGAACCTCAAATGGGTTCCAAGCTACTAAAAAATTCTACAAAATAATTTAAATTATAATTTTATATATATATATATATATATATAAAATTTTGTATATATATATATATATATATATATATTGAATAAGAACTTCCAAAACGGATAGGGTTGTTGGAAAACAAGTGCGCAAAATATTAAGGACTATTTAGGAGCTGGGTGTATCGAGTCATCAGCCGATATGGTCGAGAAACAAAACATAGGTTGGGACTGGAAGATGAGGTGAAAAACAGTTTGGAATGCGGAAGAGCGAGCAGCCGACTCTGCATGGCGCGCCACACCACCAAGTCTGTTTTCTACCAAAACCACATATGTAGCAGGAACAAAGTCTTTCCTATCGTAGAAGTGACAACACCAGTCTATAAACATTGTTCATGTGCTACTTCAATCCATACATATTTTCCAATTGTTAAGAGTCGCATAAACAAATAAATATTCATTAAATGTGTCTGAACCTTACAATTACTTAGGAATTTGTTAGCAATTTATTATTCATTTGAGGTGTTTTGTACTCTAATTGTTTCAACAGAAAACCAGTTATAATTGAAATATCATCGGTAGTTTTTAAATAAATACATTATGATCATAATTTTGTTTTTACAGAAACAATTTTTAAACATCTGTCATCTAAAATATATAATTACAGTTGAGGCGTTATATTTCAATTTATAAAGGACTCAAACACACCCCAAGGCAAGGCAAGGTGTTTTTGATTGCCTTTTGCATCTAAGTCACATCAAATTCTTTTTAAACGATATCCTACTTCGTTAAATAGTTATAATGAAGTAAATTACACTCATACACAACAATAACCCAGTTACTAAACACTAATGTATAACGGTATACAGCTGTTGTAATTAAATAAGTAATTGTTATATATTTTAAAAAAAACATTACAGGATTAGAATTTACATGCAACATTTCAGCTCTGTTGACTAGTGGAAAGAGGTTAAATATAAGCAATGTACTTTTGCGTCATGACGATACAAACACAGAGATAGTTTGCATACTAGTAGTAGGCATTCAATAGACATTCATATGAAATTGTAACGATATTATGTCTCAAACCACTTCGGCACTATCAAATATTGTTTAAGGAGAGATCTAAATAGACATAGATAATAAACAAAGTGAAGTAATAAATACATTTCTCAATAGGTTTCCTTCCTTGCTCTTTTCATTTTAAACCAAACCACGTGTCGCGTACCTTATAATATAATATTTGATTAAGAAATGAATATATAAAGCATATTGCAGTATACAAATTGTCTACGAGAATAAATAATAAAGTTTATAATTTTGGACTAGAATCTTGAAGCTGCAGGTGCTGCACGAGCCGCAGGTGCTGCACGCGGTTGACAGGACATGAAAGGCGCCGCGGTGGAACATTCTTTAAAATACAATAAATTTTAACCGTTAACCTACGCCTGTACGCGGTGAGCGTGACAGGACTCTGTAATCACAGCTCCCGGACAGGCCTGACACAGGCACAATATTCATAGCCGCTATATGATTGTACTTGATATTCTTAAATAAAATCTGGAAACACTATTCGCCGCTAAATACACATACACGGCTGCCGAATTACGCAATATACGCTTGTGCTGAATGATGACAAATTCTTACGGCAGTCACATGACGTAATTATTGCTTTTCTTACTTCCAATTATGGTACTGATCTGATATCGTTGCTATATCATTAATTTAGAATTTTAAAACAATATACTCCTAAATATCCCAAGAGATGTCTCTTACCATTTCTGAATAAGATATTTTTATTGTCATTATTTTCTTGTATAATAATTGGTTAAAGTGGAGAGAGCTTAAAATTAAAAACACAAAACCGATCTTCATTAGAAAAGCAGTCTATACTAAAAGTATTGAGCTGGTAATAGATAAATGCAGTTTTTGAACTGCAAAAATATGATGTAATATGTAATCAAGAAGTACAACAAAATTATGTGTATAGAGATAACTAAAATGCGGCTGCAATTTCATTGTCTTATCTAATACATCCGTAGTGAGTACGGTGGGCTCTCAACGACTTCAACGTAGGGCGCAACGCAGGATAGCGATGGTCACTCTGCCCCAATGTTCTCTACTCAATTGTTGTTCTCTACTCTCCTGATACTTGAGACGTTCATCACTGACATTTTCAGACACTGTTACGTCATATCGCTCTCTCTCCCATCGCCCTCTCCCTAAGCAGCTGTGAGGGTAGCATCATCCAATTCTCTTGCCAACCTCTGTGCGCCTGATACTCTTTGCTTGTATTACTTTGGAGGTTGCGTAAACCACGCCCCCACCGCCATTCTGCTCTCTGATTTGTACATAGCGTTTTCCAATAGAAAAATAGGATCACTTGTCCCTTGGACCGCTTGGTGGCCTCCGCACGCCACGACTCGGCAAATAACCTCACCGCCCGGCCGCCGATCTCAGACTGGCTTGGCAACGAAATAGGCCAGGTGGGACCGAAGGGTCCCGAAGGCCACTCGGGAAAGTTCGGCGCGGGACCCATGGGTCCCATCGGCAATCAATGGGTTTTAAGTGGTAGTAGTCTGGCACTTTGAAAAATGAGCCAATTTCTTTATAGGATGGTTCTAATGTTACCAAATATGACTTAAAATATAATTTCAAAACAATTTTATTTGTTTTTGTGTTGTTTTTTGGGTGGGAAATTAATATCCCAGCGAAACATAAGCAACCTGCATTTATCCTTGTGTGGTGTATGATTTACTGGGATATATATTTCCCACTTTTTGGAGGAATTGAATGAAATAATTTAGTCATATGCATAATATTTTAATAATAACAGCAAATATTAATTATAATAATATTATTACAAACATTATTATTAAAGATAAAAAACACTTTGAAACACAATAACGTATTGTGGGGCTCGTTTTGTAGCCTTTTCATCTAGTTTTGGTGGAATGGAGTGAAACAATCCTTGCAGAGAGCAACGTTACAAGTCGGGCAGACCATTTTGCTCCTCTTCTCCTTGGCCCTTTTAGAACAATATGCGCACCTTCTATACTTCTCAATTTTTTGGGATAGATGTGCACCTACATTTGAGTGCCGAACAGCATTTTGAACAGTCGCTCGTCCTTTTGTACTATTCCTTTTTCTTGTTCTTCGAAATGTCTAAGTGAAGAAGACTGAGAATATACTTCTCATGTTATCTGAAAACAATGATTAACTGATTAGAAGAGTTGAGTAACAGTTTTGTAGAGAGTAGGCCCTAGTAATACATTTATCATTAAAATTTTTTCTGCTATAGTCTACAAGTGGGAGACAATATTTGACAAAAAGAGATTCTAATTAGTGTTAAAATTGTCAGGAAGTGAATACATTTTATGCAATTATAAGCTGTAACAAAAATGCTAGGCATAAAATTATATAGGCCTCAACCTTGTAAAACATTCCTGTCTAAGTATGCAGGCTTACAGTGACAGCTAAATATTAACTTTGCCAAATGTGCTTGGACTAAAGTGGTGGTAATGCCCTTTTGAAAACTATAATTTGCTGAATAGATTGATGTATAATACTGTGTTATCTAACCCTTCCAAGTGTGTAAGAAAATATTACAAACTCCAGCCAAAAACATAACCTGTAAATCTAGCCTAGTGTCTTGCAACACAACAGTTTTCACTCCAATCATAATACATGAGAAAATGTATACATTATATCATTAAAATAATCCTAATTGATCATAGATATGTTTACTAACCTTCAAAATCTGAAATGTTACATCAGTCATCTATTATCTTGATATAAAAAACAAAGATCCAAGAAGAATCTGTAGGTTAGTTGTCCCAGAGTGCCAGTGGGATAATAATTTCCCACTTTTGAATAAACACCTGACTGGCTTTACTATTTTTTTGTCAGCTGAAAGAAACCTACTTCTCCATAGAGATATGTTTATTTATTGAAGGATTCCAAAGTGGGAAATTATTATCCCAGTGATTTTTTGAGCTGTAACAAATAATCCAAAGCAAAACCTGGTGGGAAATAATTCACCCACTATCACTTAAAGGGAAATGGAGTTTTTCTTCACTGTATGCATTAGGCCTATTGTGATGTTTGCCTCGGCCATCAGTTGGTACAGCATCCTTAGATTTTAGACTTGCTAAGCGTTTAATTCTTCCTTCTTTTTCACCGTGTAGACTACAGTACGCTTTTCGGCAAACACGTACCTCTTCTTGTCCTTTCCAAATGAAATAGTAATATGATGTTATCTTATGGTTAACAGCATTTTGGCGCCTCCTCTTGATGGGTAATGTACGTATTCCACTTTGAAGATGAACATCTTGAGCCAACTTACATCCCAAACGATTAAATTTCTTGAGTATGGCTTGCTTTTCTTCTTCGGAAAATTTCTCAAAACATTCCTTTTTGCACCTAAAACAATACGGCCATTAATAGTTTTCAAATAAATCAGATAGGTTTACTAACCTAAACACATTTTTTAGTAACAAGGCAAAGTTTATATTGCGAGTAGGATTAATATTGAGGAAAGTACTCATGAGCCGACAAAGGCCATCTAACATTGATACTCTTCATGTTTACAAACTGTAGTAAGAACACAATCATATGAACAAAAAGGGTACTTTGGGATTATAAGGATGCCACTACGAAACAGCATGCTGTGGTTGTTAAGTTAGGTAATGATAAGTACATTATACCTAACCTATCCTAACATAACCTAGCCTAACAATCTCTCACCCTAATGGTATCTGTATAATACCAAAGTACCGGAAACAGTAATAAACGTTATGAGCGTAGGACTAGGCTCAGTACCGACATTTTTCAAACCAGAACTTGGCCTCTATAACTTAACCTATTTCGGTAAATAAGTAGGACAAAGGTAGCTACTTTTAACAAGTCTGCATGAAAGAGATGTAGGCCTATTTTGGGCAATACTACAGCTTGAAAGTTTACTGAGCATAGGACAAAGCTAAACAACATAAAACAAAAACATAGTTAGGCTCCAAAAATAATCATCGGTACTTGATAGCAATACATGGTTTTTAATAAATGAAAAGATAAATTGACAAATAACTTATCCATAATCAGGCCCTGTTGTTCTTTTAGGAACTAACTGTCCTTTCCATCCAACATGCTCTTCTCCTTTAGCCTTTTTAGCTGGCATTTTGTTTCTCTTCCACTCTTCTGTATTTCTCTTTCTTCTTTTATTTGCAGGATTATTATTTACTTCCACATCTGAACTTTAAAATCAATTTACTTATCAACATATCCTCACTACTCATTTTAATAAGGGAAGTAGTTCGATTTAAACAGACATAGGTTATGGTTATAAACTGCAGTATTTAGAAATCAAACAACAGAATCAACAAAAAAGTTGCTGGCTTCCAGCTGAGAAATGCAAGGCTGCCAATCTGATGGGAAGAAATGGCCATGTACACTGTACTTGGATAGTTACTGACTTGAGGCAGATTTTCTTCCTAATTTAAAACCAGTTAAATATTTGGTTTTTGGGTTGTTTTTGCCTTAAAGATATCCACTATCAGTTAGAGAAAAAATGGCGGTCTTAACTCAATTTCAAAAAAATGTTACTAAGGCAGTTCTTGACTTGACCCATTCAATTGTTTTGATTACAATGTTTTTCCAAAATGATTGGTTATTTAAGATATTAAGTTTAGTCATAATTGTTTAGTTCATGAAACACAACCAAATAAAACTGTCTGTCTTGAAGAGGCATGAAGGGGAAGGCTGATTTCAAGTCTTTTCTTTTTTGTTCGGAGATCTCTCCTTTACCTTTCATTACTTTCGGTTTGATTTCCATTACATTTGTACTGTTCCTTGAGTACCAAAAGGTGATTTGGTTTTGCTCCTTCTGGATGGTGTAAGAGCATACTTAATGTTAGCCCAGTTGAACGGTTCATAAGGGTCATGACTATTTTGAAAAATTATGACATGAAGTGTTTGAGAAAATTCAAGATAAGCTACTTTAGTGTAAGGTATCACCTTATAGTTCAGAAGTTTAGCTGTACTAGCATAATCTTTAAAATCACTAGCCTTCATCTAAATTACCCGGTAAGGATTTATGTAATCTTATTTGCTTCAGTATTGTAAGGTTTGTAAGGTTGGTTTTGTTTAGATTAAGACTGTGAAATATTATAATGTATCGTGAGCAAGGGCTGCTGTGAGAGGATTTAATCATAGGTTAGATTGGCAATACAGCACCCTCAAATGAACCAACAAATATAAATTGATTAAAATTTTAATTAACAATTGATAAAGTCAACCGACATATTGAGCACAAATTTTATTACCTTAATACTTTGAACACATGTTTAATATTAAATTATTTTAAATTTAATTCACTATAACATTTACTAGTAATTTTTGTAGTGTTGCAATAAATATTAGTTCATGGACTAACGTGAGAAAACTTTCTTTTAAAATATCTAAACAATTACATAAATTTACATGATTAAAACAAATGAGTGACTTTTCGACATTTAAATAAAATATATGAAACAAGAAAATGTGAATATTAATGTTAAACTATTCATTTGAATTCTACACATTATAAATTACTTTAGGTACAGGTACCTTGGAATTGTAAATGATTAATGAACCCTGATATATAATACTACGTTCCTAAAATTAAATACAAAATTTTCTTAACTTAAATTTTATTGCACGTGACACTTATTACGCCTAAAAGATATTTCCCCGCACACGAACACAAGCAATGGCACTCCCAAACCTCGCTTTTCGAATCCCATCCTCGACTTCCTCTCCTCCTTGTTCTTAATTTTTGATGTTGTTCTCCCGCCAGCTCATGGCCACGCCTCTGCCAAATCTCTCCATCATAATTGGTGAGTACCAATTTTTCATATCAGCGTGGTTGTCCCTTACATCGTCGCATGATTTTTAGAAATAAGCATTTCCGCTGCTTAAACAAGCATTTCCTGTTTGTTCATCATCGGTGTCTGGGCGGATGTGCGTATTCACTTACATCCGGAGGATGTTTGTATCGAATTGTAATACAAGACTTCCTAGCCAGCAACTATCTGTACATTGATTCTATGAATTTTGTTGTACTAATAATTATGTATGTCTTACAGTATCCTAATAAGCCCAATTGGTGAGTAAAATTCTGTTTTCGACATGGCTCTTTCAATGCAACTATGTACACTATCAACCTCTTGCACGCAGGAATGACCCGGCAAGGAATATTTCATTTTAAAAGATGTAATGTTGGGATTGTCACGAAGGAAGTCTAAGACAGCGTTAGAGATTATAGAATTTCGATTTTGCGGAACTCAAGAATCAGACCATACTGTTAACTCAGTTATATCATTCTCTTCAACAACACAGTCTAATATTCTTCGAAATGCACTGGCTATATCATTTGCCAGATCGGCCAGCACAACTTTCGTACCAAATAGCACAATATACTTTTTTGTTACAGAAAAGTATGCGGTTAGGTTGTACACATTTAATTTTCTCAGATAGAATAACGTGCTGATTTCAGCATGAGGAGTCAAAATTACATTTTGCAAGTCGAACAGGAGGACTGGTCTACTTTTGTCTTCTTTTTCTTTCTTCCGAGAATTTCTCATTTCTTTTTTTTAATACCTGATGTCTTTCGTATTCTTCATTTAACCCTTGTGTTAATGTATTGTTCTGACAGGCTACTTTGAACTTTTCACAAAGATCACACCGATCTCATTTGGCAATATGAAATCCTAAATTAAATTCTGTTGCAAAAATTGTATAATATAAGGACTTTTTAATTGGTACTATACAACTTGTCTCACACTTTTCGACATACACGTTGTACATTTTTGTAACACTCAAGTGGGCTCCCAAATACAATCTCTTTGTATTTGCCCTACAATAGTGGGATTCAACAGCATGGAATGATTTTTGGAATGATATATTGCCTGCATGGAACATATATTGCCTGGCAGAAGCCATATCTCCTTCGGGCTTTCAGGACTATTAATGTTTTTGCCACGAAGATCTGGTGTAGCAGTATTTGTTGTGACATCTTTTGTACTATGTGCTGTGTATACAGGTTTTTGTGATACTGCTAACTTAGATAGATACAATTCTTTACACACTTGTATTTTTTCTCCTTTGATGGTAAAAAAATATTTAAAGGAATATTTCCTTCTTGATTATGCTTGTTCTTGGTTTTGCTCAAGATCATCATTTTCGGCTGAATCTGTATTTTCAGGATTTGCTAATTGTAAAACCTTTCTGTTTGGTCTCGCAGTCATAAATTGTTTACTTGTACTAAGAATAAAATGTCTTTTTTCTGTTGAAGAATACAAAGAATAAAAAGCGCTATAGATCGATGAACGCTCATCATCTGCAACTTTGTTCATGCATTTATACTTACATTTAAGCTTACAATCTTTGACAGATTTAACCACCTTGGATTCTACATTCTTCCCTCTTCAGCTTTATGTAAGTTTTACCTGACTGTTGTGCATTCTTCCTTAGATTCGCCTTCCAAGTTTTCGGATTTCGAATCCTCTTGCGAACATTCTTTTTTGGCGTGGTTTCTGCTGACCTGAAACCCCAAAGGAATGAGCTTGTTTTAACAAAAGAGTAATAAGACTTCTTCTTATATGTTTGTAAAATTAATAAAATTACAAAAAAATAGGCCTATCGATTGAACAAAATAGGGTTATGGGGAGATGTACGCCCTATACCAGCTCATGTTAATTTTCAAATATTTATGTTCCTTTTTCTCAAGAACTATGATACCTAACGAATTGAAATTTTTAGCACTTCTAAAACATACTATTACACACAAGCCCTGCCACTTTTAAAGATTTTCAATCAATATTTTTGGCTTTAGAAATTTTTTAAAGATACTCAATATTTTTTTCAATTATTTGTTTTTAAAAAAAATTTTATTTTTTTTTAAATTTTGACCTAGACTTATGAAAGTGGCAGGGCTTGTATGAATAGGTACGTTATATATATGATATAAATTTCATGAAGATTGGACAACTAGTTCCTGAAAAAAGGAACATTTATGTCAAAAAAGTAAATTTTCGGTAATTCACAAAACACTTTTATGTATACAAAAATATGATTGAAAAGTACCTTTTAAAACATTCCTGCTTCATAGTCTTGTTCCTTGGCCTTATCATCATCAATTAGTTTCTTCCTCACCATTCTTGCCCGTTTCCTAGCTTGCTTTGTCTCTTCTTCACCAGCTTTTTCGGCTTTCCTCACTCGGTCCTCATCAATCTGACGTAGGGTATAAACACAGTTTTGGCCTAGCTTTATACCTAGATCATTAAGCACTTTTATTCTGCCTTGACTTCCTTCATTAAAAGTAATAATACTGTCAAAAACACCAAATCTTAGTGTTTGCAGGCCTACAAAAATTTAATTTAGGTATACGCGTCCACAACACAGAATTAAAACTTTCGTTTACATTCTGTGTTTGACCATGGAGACATTTTTTTAAGCAGGTCTGGTGAAGCCAATGCTTGGAAAGTTGGTTTGATGGCATCCATCACAGCTTTATCTAATGAATTTTTATGCTCATAAGTTTCATTTTCTTTTATGCATTTCTTATATTTACACCACGAGTCATCGCAGAGATTATGTTGTGGATTCTCGTCAGTTGACAATTTGTGAAAGTATATGGCCCATATATCTTTTTTCATCTTCTCTAAATTGTCTGTATTTCTTCTTATTGCTAGGCCATAATAATTTTGGAGGGAGTCTATAGCTGCATCAGTCAATCTTCCTTTCTTTCCACCAATTTTCAATCCATCACTCAATACTTTCCCCTTCATTTCTCTCCGTAACTTTCTAAGTCGACCCCCCATTCTTTTCTGAACGTGCCCAACACATTCCAGTTTTTCAATATGAAAATTTGGGCCATATGGTTCAGAATTTACTACTGTTTGAAACCCTTTGGAATCACCATCTCCCAGGTAATATTTGTATCTTACTTTTCTAGTCATTTCTGAACGAGCAAACACAGCCTTAGCTCCTGCAACTTCCATAGCTCCACTTGACCCGTCAAAATTCTTATCACAAAAATGAGGTTTTGGGTTTTTGATTGATTTGCATGTATGGCAGTATTTGGTAAGTACTTCTGTATCTAAAATTTTACTAGAGTCAAAACTTGAAACCGACACTACACCGTTCAAAGACGAAAACCCACGTCTTTGCCATGTACCGTCTAAAACCAACACTTATGTCTCTGCTCACACTACCATCTTCAGACTCATTCAATGCCACTGCCTCTTCTGTAGCATCAATCATTGATTGTGTTGCTATTTTCTCTACTGACCTAATAAACAAAGGATTGTAGCGTTCAAATCTCTTAGGAGGGTTAGGTAAATCAAGGATACCGAAAAGTGGTTTTCCGGATATTGATCCTTTCCCTATTGATCTCAGACCATATACTGATCTGACGTTCACGTCATAAAAGCCATTAGTTTTTTCTGATGACCAAAAATAATACTTATTATTACAGTTACTACATTCAACAAACAGTTTGCAAGCTAGGCCTTCTCTTGCAGCTTCGTCTTCTTTCAAGCTCAAAGAATTTTCTACTTTACAATATTTACACACAGTAGCATGAACCAAAGCTTGACACAAAATATTCATACTTACAATTACATTATTGTGACCAACTGTGTCTAAAGTGTTTGGTAATATACCGGTACTTATTTTCCTTCTTGAGGCAGAAAAAGGAGTAGGACGAGGCACTTCCAACACATCACTTTCACGTAATTCACTAACTGCAGCTGAAACTATTTACATTACCCGACGATATCCGAGCATACTGATTACCCCGGAAATGTTTTTTCTTTGTTATCTTAGTTGATCGAGGCATATTTGTTATTCTAAAACACAAATGGTATCAATAACTGAGATCTATTTCAAATGTAAACAAACACTAAACAAAACAAATACCAGCTGACAAAACACACTAAAGGTTACAAACAACTAACAAGCTACCCAAAGCCAACAAATATAAGAAGTAAACTAAACCAAAGAGTAAAAAGAAAAGAGTAATATTAAAAAAAGCAAGTTATGTATATTAAAATGCTCAAAACAATATCCTATCGTTCAGAACGTTTTCGATACGTCTGACCACGGATCCGTGCGCCCGACTAGCATGTTTATAATTTTTTTTTTAGCATATAAATATAACCCAAATATATATGTATTATATATCACTGAACTCAGAAAAATCTATACTTTAAGATAAAAATATAAAAAAATATTGATTTTTTTACAATATAGGCGTACATCTCCCCTTAATAATTTAAAATAACAAACTCTTCCTAATAACAAATTGTGTGTGTACTTACGAGAGTATAGACATGCTTTACTTTCTTGAAGGAGCATTTCATGGGAAAAGCTGTCACGTTGTATGACAGGGTTACATTGCTGTACTTGTGGTATATTTTATCCAATACATATTAGATCTTATATAGTCCTACATATATGAAAACCCAGGATGCTAAAGTATACAGGAATGTCCACATTATCAGTTGTAGGCTTTACAATATTCATTTTCCACATTTTCTATCATCAGAATGAGGAAAACAAAGATGTGTTATGTTATTACTTACTCAATACACACAAACTTATTTTGTAATTGCGTAAAAACTGTGGTTTTGAAGTTAGTTTGTTATCAATAAACTTACAGATAATTACTATAGGTGGCAGTCTCAACTGGCTCATCGGGTTGTTCTTCTGCGGGTCTATTTGGTAGCTCTTCATCTGGTTGTTCTTCTGTGGGTCTACTTGGTAGCTCTTCATCTGGTTGTTCTTCTGTGGGTCTACTTGGTAGCTCTTCGTCTGGTTGTTCTTCTGTGGGTCTACTTGGGAGCTCTTCGTCTGGTTGTTCTTCTGTGGGTCTACTTGGTAGCTCTTCGTCTGGTTGTTCTTCTGTGGGTCTACTTGGTAGCTCTTCGTCTGGTTGTTCTTCTGTGGGTCTACTTGGTAGCTCTTCATATGGTTGTTCTTCTGTGGGTCTACTTGGTAGCTCTTCATATGGTTGTTCTTCTGTGGGTCTACTTGGTAGCTCTTCGTCTGGTTATTCTTCTGCGGGTCCATTTGGAAGGTCATCTGGTTGTTCAAGATATTCAATCCCTTCTAAGATGTTCAGTGTTGATGGTGCAGCACTTGATGTGTTCCTTTTGCAAAACTGATTTATGTGATTGCCTCTTCTTCCTGTACAAAAAAATTAAATAAATAAATAAATATATAAATATTTAATAACATAACATTTAGACACAGTTTTTAAGTTTCCACACTAGACCAATATTGTTTTGTTTATCTCATTCATTACTCATGACTATTATCAAAGTATAAATTAAAATGATGCTGGTATTGTTATAGGCCTACCTGATTTTGGAAATGTTAAACTTTTTAGAATAATTCAGGAAACATGGGATGATGTATTTTTAATTTATTTTTGGTGCCTAAAATACATTCATCAACTTTGTTGTAACATGTAGGCCTAGGCAACTATATAGAAATATCTTCACGTGGATTACGAAACTCTTTAATTGATACATAGGCAGTTATTTTGTGTTGATGATTAATATATTAAGTAAGTACAGTACCTAAATGAGATCTGAGATTGTAATTACTCTGAAGTAGGCCTATTGATTTTTCACTAGATATGAGTAGGTAGTTGTAATTGGTAATGTATGAGAAGTAACATCTTGGATCAGAAATATTTGACACTATTATATCTATAATCTTAGTATATTTTTAGTTATTCCAACTTACCTTTTAAGTGGTTGTTTAGTGAAAGACAAGCAGCTATCATCTGAAGATGAAGTTGGAGGCACATAATCATCACTGCTACCTGTACTAAATAAATCTGATAAACTGTCTTCATTCATATTTTCGTCCATTATTCAGTTTAATTGAACACATGTAACTTGATGTCATCTGTAGTAACGTTTTTATGCAATCATTTATTATTTGGAGTAATTGCTACGAGCAGATCAGCAGAAATATGCTGCTAACATTCAAACATAACCTCAAAACACACACATAAAATATGAAGAGCACTACCATAACAGCTGATTTTCAGCAGTTACAACCTTGTCATCCTATTGACATTGTCAGTTAGAACCTCTTCATTCCTGCTAGTTCAGTTATTTACCAACAGATCGCATCCAAAGTCAGTTCATTGTAAAGCTTACGTTCTAAGCTTTTAAGATATGCCATTACCTCATTTTCGTGAAAAATGTCAGACCCTTGTCAAACCAATGAAGCGATTAATGTCGGTTAACAAGTCGGTTGGCTCTAATTGTTCATCATTTACATTAGGAGGAAAGTGAGTTGTTTTGGGACTCTGGAATCACTCTGGAGGCGTCTCCCAAGACACAGAGGGAGTTGCATTGATTTTGTTGTGGTGAATTGGCAAAGCCCAAGTCTTCTGAATCCTCCTCGGGTTTTCGGTCCTGAACACAACATTTGGGTGCGGGCTAATCTTGCTTGATGTTGTTCTTCCTTCATTTTTAGATGTTCTTCTTTTTCTCTTGCTTTTAGTTCCTTAAAAAAATTATCAACTTCTTCGGCTGAAACACTCCTTCCAGGTTCAACAGGAAGTTTTAATTTTTTGTACTACTCGTAACTTCAGGTCTTGTTCTCTTACCGTATACCTTTTATGTAGTTCATGAACCCATTACTTACTCTCTGTACTGTTTCTTCCTCTTCTGTTCTCCTAGCATACTTGGGTAGACAATCTACAACTCTTTGGCAATTTAGCGGATATATTCCGGCCTTCTCAAAACCATTTTTTACGATATGGTCAACATTTTCGGATCCTCTGTTCAAGGTTTCTTTTACCAGACCCACAAATGTACCTTTAGGAAGGGCTATTTTTTTCTTACCTTTGCTGTTGTTCTCCATTCATTCAAAACTGATCTCCAGTGTGTTTTCAGTGATGCAAAATAAGTGAGATCTAAAGGTTGCATCAGATGGGTGGCATTAGGGGGGAAGCATAAGAAAGTGATATTGTTTGCCTCACAAACGCAAAGCCTTCATTGTAATATGAGATGACAAATTATCACATAGCAAAACTATACTTCCAGATAACTTTTTTGTTTTTATCCAAGACAAGAAAAGGTGTTTTGGCCAATCCTCAAAAACACCTTGGTCTATCCAGCTACTGTCTGAGACGTTCATACGTGCTCCTGTGGGCCCCAGTCCCCCAGTTTTATCAGCCAGTCCCCCCGTTTTTGTGTTCCATTAAAAAATGAAATATGGATGTAAAAGTTGTCCCTCGGCATTTCCACAAAATACCGTTGTGCAACAAGTTTTAGTTTGGTTTAGTATTTTTTCAGGATGCCGGTGTCCTGGAAAAAAGAAGCTTTTTTGATGATGGATTATCGTGAAAACCAGTTTCATCAAAATTGAAAACATTTGATGGTGGTACATCAACAACTTCGTTTTCAAAGTTTTTGAAAACATGTTCTTATTTCTTCTTCACTAACTGCAGCTCGTTTTTGGCTTATATTTTAGCAAAACATTCTTTAAGTTCTGCTTTGTGCCTTTTTATGAAGCTTTTTCCCCAGTGGAGGGGAGAGCATGTTAGCAGACTGACACGCGTTTCATCGCTCCGTCTTATTACGTGGTTGTGCCGGGTTTCTGTGAATATTTTCTATTGTGACTGTGCAAGTATTATTATTAGCAAGTGATATACCCGATACGTACAAGTATTGCATGCTTTATTATAGCTATCCCGTGCAATTTCAATAGTTTATACTGCGTAAGCAAGTTTAAGGTTAGGAGCGGTGCAGTGCAGTGTGTCAGGCAGCTTGTCAACTGATAAGCTCAGCGCAACAATGGTAAACACTCGGAGCAACAGCTGTTCTAGCCAGGATGAGTACAACAACATGACTGTGGATGATAAATTGAATCTGTTGATTGACGAAGTTTCGTCGTATTAAAGTGGGAAATGACAATGTTTAAGTGAAATTACTCATATTAAGGAAGATATTACAAAGATTAAAAATGACTTTACTGCCTCAGTGGACATGTGTTTCAATAAAATTAAGGGACTGTGAAGATTCTGTGGGTGGTAACTCGAAGAGGATTACTGAATGTGAAACTCTTATTGACAGCTTGAGAGAAGTGAGAACATTGCGTTGAAGGAATCTTTGGTTGGTTTGAAGAGGAGGGTTGCTGCGGGCGAACAGTACTCGAGGAGCAACTGCCTAGAGATCACTGGAGTGCCAAAGGCCCGAAATGAAGACATATTTGAAGTCGTGAAACGGGTAGCAAAAGCTGTAAACTTCAACTTGGAGTATTCCATGATTGATGCTGCCCACATGCTCGCAAAGAACCCAAAAAAGCCTGAGTTTCCACGAGGCATTATTGTAAAATTTTGCCGTCGCGTTGATATGGAGGAGATGCGTCAACGAGCCAAGGTGAAGAAATGGGTCAATGCAGGAGATCTGGGCTACCAGAGCGACAACAAGATCTTCATCAACCTGTCTCTGTCGAGGGAGTCCCGGATTCTCTGGAACGAGGTGAGAAAGTTCAAGGATGACAACAACTTCAAGTTCGCCTGGATAACCAACTCTGGTAAAATCTTTCTTCGCAAGATAGAGGGTCACACACCGGTTCTGGTCTCGGAGGTCTCGGATTTGGATAAACTCAAGTAAAGTAAGACTTATGAACCTATTAAAAAATGAATTTATATTGCCTGTACTTAGTTGTGAGGAGTTTGCTGAGATCTTTACATATTTATTATTTTTAAGTGTTTTATGTCTCTTTGGTTTATCTTTCGAACATTGTTCAAGGTTAGTTATTATAATTTATACTGTGTGGCTTTATTTAACGTAGATAATGGTATTAGATAAAATATTGCATGTTTACTATCAAAATGTTAGGGGGTTACGATCAAAAACTGCTGATTTTCGTTTGAATATTCTTAGTAAGGACTGGGACATAATAGCTTTGACTGAAACTTGGTTAAATAGCTCAGTTTACAATGCAGAACTGTTTCCCGACGGCTATCAAGTATACCGTAGGGACCGGTGTCAGCTGCAAACAGGAAAGTCAAGGGGGGGAGGAGTGCTTATAGCAATCTCCAATAGTATAAAAGTACAAAGGCTTTATAATTTGGAAAATAGTGGAGAAAACTTATGGTTAAGATTAGAGTTGTTGAATAAGTCAACAATTATTTTATGTAATGTATACTTTCTTCCTAACTCACTTTTAGTCGATTACTGTTCCTTTTTTGAAAAGTTAGATTCATTCAAGCTAAAAAAAGAAAAGATTTTAGTGCTCGGAGATTTTAATCAACCAATTTCTGGGGTTAACTATAAGTTAGAACTAGGTAATGCAGTATGTAGGCAATTATTGTTCTTTATGAAAACATTCAATTTGAATTTGCTTAATAACGTCACAAATAGCAATGGAAAAACTTTAGACTTAGTGTTATCAGATATTATAGGTTTAATTGTAGAAATAGATTATTGTCCTGTTGTCAATGTAGATAAGCATCACCCTCCGCTAGACATTACTTTCAATTACTCAATTCAAAATTGTAATTCAATTAATCTTAATAATTCTAATTTATTTTACTTTAAAAGAGCAGATTTTTTCCAGATCTATAATTATTTAAAAGATACAGATTGGTCTAATTTATTAAATATTTTAAATGTTAATAAAGCTGTAAATTATTTCTATAACATTTTAAATAATATTATCAGTCAGTGTGTGCCGCATTATTGTAAATCAAATCGTAAATACCCTCCTTGGTTTGATCAACACTTAATTAGTTTAATCAGACGAAAAAATATTATAAGACGTAAATACTTAAAGTACAGGTTTCCTGAAATTCAAAATGAGTATAAGGAAATAAGAAGCAAAATCAAAATAGATATTAAGAAAGTATTTGAAAATCACATTAAACACGTAGAGAGCAATCTTAAGTCAAATCCTAAAGCTTTTTGGAATGAAATCAACAAATTGAGAGTTGTAGATAGCATGCCGGCTGTTATGAGACTGGATGGGGTGGAGGTGGAGGGGGCCGCACAGATAGCGGAGAAGTTTGCCCAATACTTTAGCTCGGTGTATGGACACTGTCAGCTGGACAGTGAGGAGTTGTGGCGTCGTGCGCTCCGCTCCCCGGTGATGCCGGGTGTACCGACTATGACACTTGGTTCCGTCACACGCAGTGAGATGCAGCAGGCTCTTCTTGAATTAAAACCGAAAACTTCTGTTGGCCCAGATGGCCTGCCCCCTTACATTTTCAAGGCATGTTCTGAACTGTTGGTTACTCCTTTGCTTCACATATTTAATATTTCTATTTTATATTCAGAATTTCCTGAAGTTTGGAAACGTTCAAAAAGTTGCTCCTATTTTCAAGAAAGGTCAAAGATCGGAAATAAGGAATTTTAGGCCCATTTCAATCCTGTCAGCACCTGCCAAGGTATTCGAGTCCATATTGTATAACAGATTGTTTTATCACGTAAAAAGCTTTTATAACTCCTCATCAGCATGGTTTCTTCCCTGGTCGATCCATAACTTCAAACTTGCTAAGCTTTTCTGACTTTTGTACTTCAACTATCGATTTTGGTGGCCAAGTAGACGTCATTTATACGGATTTCGAAAAAGCATTTGATAAGGTAGACCATTTGGCATTACTTTCTAGACTGAACTACTTTGGGTTGTCTTCATCATTGATACAATTATTCTCATCTTATTTATCCAAAAGAACTCAATACGTGTCATGTAATGGGGCACTATCTTTTGATTTCCATCCAGAGTCTGGAGTCCCTCAAGGGTCAAATTTAGGACCACTCCTATTTATTGTATTTATTGACAACATAATCTCATCAATAAAAAATTGTAATTTTTTGCTTTATGCGGACGATTTAAAAATATTCAAAAGTATCAATAATATTTCTGACTGTGAGGAGTTACAAGATGACTTGGATAATCTTTTTCAATGGAGTTGCAACAATTTAAAATTTAACATCAATACGTGTTCAATTATGCGATTTTATAGAAAGTCTGAGCAAAATATTATTCGTTTAGATTATGAAATGGGAGGAACAAAATTAGTGTCTAATAATTCCATTAAAGACCTAGCATTATATTCGATGAGAAATTTTCTTTTGCAGATCACGTAGTTTCAGTTTGTAAGTCTTCCTTTTCCATTTTAGGTTTCATACGCAGATCTAGTAACTTCTTAAAAAATACTGACGTAATAAAGCTTCTTTACTGCTCTTTAGTAAGATCTAGATTGGAGTTTGGATCTGTCATCTGGAACCCATCTTACGCATATCAGTCTGACTTAATAGAGAATGTCCAAAAGAAATTTCTGAGGTTTTTGTATTATAAAGAGTTTAATCACTACACAACAGTCGTTCCATATCCAGAATTGTTATCATTGTTCGGTATTGACTCCCTGGGTAAAAGAAGACGGGTGGCTATGTTGGTGTGCCTGTATAAGCTGGTGGGCGGTGTGCTCGACGACTCGGCTCTGCTGTCTAAACTACAATTCAGTGTCCCTCGGCTGAATTCAAGAAGTCGTCTGTTGTTTTCGCCTCCTTACTCTCGTACTAATCTGGCGGCTAACTCTCCGTTAAATGTAATGATTCGTTTGCATAACTCACTCCCAATCAATGTTGATATTTTTGGCAACTCATTAGACCAATTTTATTCAGGATGTTTTACTCAGTATTAATTAGTTTGGTTTTTGTATTATCGTTATTTAACTGTTATATATTAAGTCTTGTTATTGTTGTTGTTACTTATTTATTTGTTACAGATATCTATCGTTATTTGTCGTCAGCTATTACTATTTATTATTTTACATCATCCATACACATTTTATTACATTGCTTGTTGTTGATTTAAATGTTATACTTCTCAGCTGTAAACTATACTTGTTTGTCATTGTCTCGAGAGCGCTTGAAGATGAACTTTTAAATTGTTATTTTTAGTATTTATCCTCTATTTAGTATATTTAGTATTACTTTAATGCTTCATTGTAATTGGGCAATGCCTGTAATGTAAGCATTTCTTCAATAAACGAAATAAATAAATAAAAAATAAATTGTAGCCGAGCATGTTGTTTTTGAAACATGAAACAGATTTTTTAGATGAATCCATATAATTTTTTAATGATATACCGCAAGTCAATCATTGCTAGAGGAATACCCATTTCTCCACAATGCAATGCTGAACAAATGATATTTCTTCGTCAGTAGAAAATATCATTGGCCTCTCCACATTTAGGCCATGCTTATTATTCAATTTGTTAATTAAGGTTTGCCGAGGAATATTGTAAAGCTTTGCTGCTTCTCTCTCGCCAATTTTACCTGACTTAATATGTTCTAAAATAGTGTACAAAGTCGTTGTGGTGTACCTAGTTCGGTCCCCATAACCTCTGGTACCAGGCAGCCTCGTATGAGTTCGGGGCATGATTTCTGGAACAAAAGAAAAATTTTAGACACTAAAATATGAAGTACATAAAACTGTTATCAATTTAAACAAACACCATTAATTCATGCATTCAAAAACTTGTATACATCTAGATTGTTATCCTTAACTTTTTTGACGTCTAGTTAAATAAAATATACTTACATTTTGAACTTGAATTCGCAACTCTCAGAAGAACGTTTTGAAGCCATTCAATTCCAAAGACAATCTCACCCACTCAGTTAGAAAACAGACCATTAGAATCAGAACACAGGAAATAACAAGAAACAATACTAATGGATGAAGTTGTGGTATAATTTTTGACTAGTGATATGTAATTATTAGTTTCAATTTTATTCCTACCCTGCGTGGCCTAAAGTTACCCCAACTGACTGTACTGCTCTGGAGCGTATTTATTAATAATTATTATTATCCAAATTATATTTTCATTATTACATGCAATACTATTTCTATTATTAACTTAGTAATTGGGTTATTCAATACTTTGATATACCTTTTTAAAACTATTGGTTTTTATGTATAAGATGCACCTGAAAGGATTATTTTGTAATTTTTGTGTTGATGTTTTCAGTTTTGTAATAAGTCTTTGTTTTTAAAATAAGGCCTATTAAATTTTTTTATACATCAAACATAATATGAAAGATAGCAAAACAAAATGATTGCATATAAACATGACACTATAGTATTCGTTAAATATTTGTACTTATTACATACAAGTATACTTACTTTCCTCGTTCATTGATCTGGCAACTTCATCACAGGCTTTGTCCTTCAACAGATTATCCCGGTAGTCTGCCAAGGAACTATCCCACAGTACAGGATGCTCACAAACCAATTCAATTAAAACTTCCATTCCAAGGAAATAAACAAGCACGTGGTGGTGTCTACTAAGAGTAGGCAGTGGCAAGAGACGAGCTCCTCATACAGTAGAAGAATGGGGCGATCAAGCCAGGTGGAGAGAAAGAGTGGGGATGGAGGGGCCCCTCCTGCCAACTACAGATAGCCTGTGTACTCGAATAGTGGAATGGACAGTCCGCGCGTTCTCGCTCTGTACTCCTCTGAATTTAATTTATAAGGAAACCAGGTGAAATAACAATTAATATGAATCTTTTGGTGTTTAAATTTAGTATAAAACGTTAGAAATATTTGTTTATAAAGTGTAAATAATTTAAATATTTAGACACTATATTTTTACTACTTTTTTTAGAGGTGGGTCAGATGCCGCAGAAGGGGGGGACAGATGGCTTATGGGAAAATAATATAGAGACTGGTGTGAGACAAACAACGTATTTATTACAACCTTTTTAAAACACCAAACAGAATAGTAAACTTGAATTAAATATGAAAAATCAAACTTAGTATGAATCTGCAATAGATATTTTGTTGAGATAAAGTCTCAAAACAAAACAAAATTAGAGTAGCATAATTTTTTATGTTTTAAAATTTATCTTTTTTAATTTTCTCCAGTCTTACTTCTCTTCGTCCACAATCGCCACACTTGCCGTTGAAAGAATAAATGGAACAAGTCTCATGCAGCCAACGACTGCATTTCACGCACTTGATCCAGTCTGCTGTAGACTTGGTTTCTTCATATTTTTCTAGGCACTCTGCACAATGGGAATCATCAACAAATTCGTCAATTGTCATACTGTCATCAGAGCCTATCAGTACGAGACTTCCCTCACTTTCGGACGACGAATCATCGTATTTGAGTTTCTTTTTGGGCTGGATCTTTTTCAAGAGACTCTTCTTCATTTTCAAAGTAGGATCTTTCTTATTAGTTCTTTTCTTTTTGTCTTGCTTTCCAATATCTTGCTTCTTCAGTTTTTTGAAGTGAAAACTTCTTTAGGCGCGTTGAGCATTTTGGTAGAGGGTAAAATCCTCGGTTCGCGTCACCGACATGCTAATGATACTAACCTGCATGAAAAAGTCAGTCTCGCTGTGTTTTTTTAACCGTAGACTTGGCCGCGGACTACTAACCTGCATGAAAAAGTCAGTCTCGCTGTGTTAAAACTGTCCCGGCGGAGTATGAAAACAGACTGCGAAAATCAGTGACCTTTACGGCTTCCTCTCGCGATTTAAAAGTGAAGCCAATGTCGTACAATTCTGTAAGATGCGTCAAATTAAAGCTCTTAATATTGGCAATCTATTGGTTACATTTTTAAATATTAAAAAAATTTCTAAATAATTTTGATTATTGCTTACATTTCACATAGCGTTTACAATGACAAGAAAAAAGTAGTAAGCGAGGATTTTTTTTATTTTTTGGTCAGACAAAATTTGTCAGCGAGAAAGTTGTGTGAAAATAGATGAATATTTTTTTTGTAATTTATCATTTTTTTATTGGAAGTTTATTTGAGCCTGTAGTAGCGTATGAAGTGATGAGTGAACGTTTCTGCCGGAACTGTAGTTGGCGCATTGGTTCACTGATACCGTATTAACTCAATAAATTAGTTTATTGTGCAATAAAAATACCTTTACGAAAGAACCAAGTTAATTTAACTAATTTATTAGTTTTAAAAATATTGTGGGTTTAATTGTTATTGCAATTATATACTTTATCCGTAGCAATAACTGTAGAGGTAAAGGTGGTAATATGAGCCCTGTAGGTATTATGAGCCCCCAATATATCTGGTCATACAGCGCACGCAATCTAGTGGGGATCGATGGAAACACTGTATTAAGTTCCTGTTTAGGCCGCTAGAGCACTCTGGTTCAGTTATTGATGATAGTTGGTGGTTGCAACAGGTGTTCGTATTTTCTTCAACTAAGAAAACTTTAAAAAGGTACTTTTTAGCCATTAATTATGATTACTATTCGATTGCAGTAACTCTAATAGGCTAAGTAATCTAATAGAGTAGGTTTTAAGCTTTGATTTATTGTGGGTGATAAATAATTCAGACAGTAACAAAGATAGATTATGGATGAAGGAAATTCAATATGGCGATGTCGGTAATATGAGCCCCCTTCTGTGCCTGTTATATGAGCCCCATCTTTAAGGGGCTCATATTACATGCACTACAACTTGTGTTCCTACTTTTATTGTTTCAGATGCCACGAAAGAGTTTAAGCAAGGCACCTAAACCTAAAAGAAAAAATTGGAATACCGATGATATGGTCATGGCAATAAATGCGATTAGGAACAAAGAAATGGGATTGAAAAAGGCTTCTCAGAAATTTTCTGTCCCAAGACCGACTCTGCAAAGACTTGCTCGAGGTGACAAGCCACCAGAAGAAGCAGCTGCCACTCGTCTGGGAAGGAAAACTATAATGGGAGACCAGCTGGAAATGGAGCTTGTTGAGTACCTGCTTCAGATGGAGAGCAAGTTTTACGGTCTCACCAGACAAGATGTTCGCAGAATAGCTTACCAACTTTGTGTAAGAAACGGGATAAAAAATCCGTTCAAAACAGAGGGGTTAGCTGGTAGGGCTTGGTTCGACCATTTTATGAGGCGGCACAAGGATGTATTATCTGTATTGAAACCTTCAGCAACTTCATTTTCAAGGGCAAATGGATTCAATGAAGAGGCAGTAAACAATTTCTTCGACATCTTAGAAGCTGAGTATAGGAAACACAAATACCCAGCCGACAGAGTTTTCAATGTCGACGAGACAGGGATATCTGTGGTTCAGAGTAAAATTCCCAGAGTGATTGGTTTACGGGGGAAGAGACAAGTGGGAGCTCTTAGCTCAGCTGAAAGAGGCTCTCTTGTGACTGTCATCTGTTGCATGAGCGCAGGGGGCACTTTCATTCCGCCCATGTTAATTTTCCCAAGAAAAAACATGACAGATCTGCTTATGAAAGGTGCTCCACCAGGGGCGATTGGTAGGTGCCACCCTTCAGGGTGGATACAATCAAACCTGTTTACAGACTGGCTACGCCATTTTATTGAGAAGACTAAGCCAACAAAAGAAGATCCTGTACTTCTGATCCTAGATGGTCACAACTCTCACACAAAAAACATAGATATTGTGAATCTTGCGAGGGATAACTTCATATCAATCATTAGTTTGCCCCCACACACGTCACATAAGCTACAACCGTTAGACAAGTCATTCCTGGGGCCACTAAAACACCACTACAGTGAACAAATACGCCGGTATATTCGACATGGCGAAAAACGAGTGGGACCCTATGACATTGCAGAGCTTCTAGGACAAGCGTACCTAGCTTGCCAGACAGGGTCGATAGCTGTGAATGGGTTTAAAACAACCGGATTGTATCCATGCAACAGGAATGTCTTCACTGCTGCAGACTTTGCACCATCATCTGAAGAGACATTCGACATGGAAACCCTACTGCAAGCAAGAAAGAGAAAGCCGACACAGCCTCAAATGGTACACAACTTTGAACACTCAGAGGAGGACGTCGATGATCCTGAAGAGATTATCCAAAGTCTAAGTGAGGATAACCCGCCCGAGACCGAAGCCCACCTACAACCCATCACATCCACCTTATTTCGACCGTCCACTGAAGACCTAGACCTTGCAGGTCCATCCGGTGAATGTGGAAAACAACAACATTCGACAACTGCTGTGTCACCAAAGGATATATGGCCTGTACCCAAACCTAAGAAAAAAGTTTCAAACAAAGGACCGAAACCGTCAAAAGCTGCTCTGGTCACATCATCACCCTACAAAAATGCTCTGCTAGAAGCAGCGGAAAAAAGAAATTGACTGACGCTAAAAAAGAAGAATCAGAGAAAAGGAAAAAGGAAAAAATCCAGTCTGCAACAAAGACAAAAAACACTGTCAAGTCTGTAAAACGGAAAATTTTCGGAGACAAGGACTCAGATGAATCGGACTGCTCCGTCAATTCCGGAGAGTCAGTTTTGGAAATGCCTGTGGGAGTTGATAATCCCGGAGATGAGCATACGCCCTGTATGTTTTGTGAAGGACTTTACTCAGCCGATCATCGAGGAGAACTGTGGATCCAGTGCATGATGTGTGAAATGTGGGCACACAATGATTGTGCTGGGGCTGAAAAAGATGTGTATGTTTGTGACTTTTGCAGACCATAAAATATTTTCTGTTTGTTTACACCTTTTTTACACTGTTAAAGTTTTGTAATTAATAAAATACAATTTTCATATAGGATATTTTTGTATGACTGTCATTTTTAACACTCTTTTCCATGTATTTACTTTAGGGGCTCATAATACCAGCACAGAATTTTTTTTAACAATACGTCTTGTTTTGATTTTTTATTTTTTATTTCACTTTATGTTTAATTAATTGACTGCATTATTTATAAATATATTCACCAAATGTTCTAGTTGAAGTCCAACACAAATAATTTGGTAAAAATAAAAAAATAAAATTATTATTTACAAAAAAGAAAGTAGGGGCTCATATTACCACCTTTACCTCTATTATTTACAACGGTGTTCAACTCACTGTTGTTCAATCGGTGTTTACTCACTTGTATTCTATGTTTAACTAACTATTAATATTGAGCAATTACAACATATTTTTATACAGATAAATGAATAATGAAAACAACGAATATATTTTTAAACATTTTTAATATTTGTACGAATATTTGTATTTAAAATTTAGCATTATTCATTTTTATTATGTTTTTAATATTTAACCTCTTCATCATGAAATGAGTATTATTACGGTATAAGATTTATCTTACTAGCGTGGTAAAATAGATTTCTAGTTATTTGATAATATTTTTCGTGGATTTTAAAATTGGAAAATTAAAAACGCGTCACATTTACAATTACAGATGTACTGCTACTATAACGTATTGTTAATTACTCTCAACTTAATAGTTCCGTTTTCACTTATATTGGCAGTCCCACGACTGCTATTTTTTTCTTGAGATTCTTTTTTCCTTTTGATGAATTCAGGGCTTGTGAGATTTTCAGCTCTTTGTTTCCTGGAATTTACGTTTTTAGGCCTCTTAACTTGTGAAATTGGTGATATCTTGTTTATCATCTTGGTTGGTGTGTAAGGGTCTCGTTTTTGTGTGGCTTCAGTGCAACCTTTAGGTTGAGTAGGTGCAGGCATGAAGTATTTTTGAAGAAGATTGGGGTACTGAGTTGAAGTTCCTAACAAAGGGTCCTCTTCATTTTGAGATTGAGTTGATACATTCGCTATGTTTGATACTTCCAAGGGCTCATTTTCGGCTCCAACTTCTTGAGTTTTGCCTTCAGTCATGAAAGCATAGTCGGGGATAGCCTTCTTATCCAACGGCACGACATCTGATGCCTTAAATCCTGAAATTGCATTTTGGGTTGCTGCAGCTTGCCCCCAAGCTTTTGACAGCAATTCACCAAAACTGCACCCTTCCAATTTTTCTTGCTGTCACCTTTGTTTGATTTTCAGCTGAAGTTCCTCTAAAATGGTTTTAAACATCCACGTATTACAAGCCTCCTTGAAGTAGTGCTTAAGAGGTTTAAAAAAACTTCTATCAAGAGGCTGCAAAAAATGTGTAGTGTGACTAGGGAAGCAAATGAAAGTTATTTCATTGTTGGCAGCCAATTCTAGAGCTGGAGTGGACATATGAGACGAATGTCCATCAAGCAAAAGGATAACTTTACCTGGAACTTTTCGAGGTATGAAATGCTCCTCAAGGCAAGTCAGGAACAATTCACTTGTTATGTAAGAGGATTTAGGTGACATTCTTACGTCTGATCCAGGTGGCATCGAATCTTGCCATTCTACTTTTTTGTTTACCCCCTTAAAAATACAAAAGGGGGGTAGAAAATTCCTCTTAGCATTACAGCATGACACTACTGTAATATTTTCACCTCTTTCAGTAGATGAGATATGGTGAACATCTTTGCTTCCTTTTATCGCCACTACTTTTCCTGCTTCATTATTCAATTGAAAACCAGTTTCATCCATGTTATAGATTGCAGATGGTTTATTGAGCAGATCTAAATCCGTCATTGTCTGTTCTAACAACTGGAAGTACTTATTAATGTCGTCTCTGTTCATTCCAGTACCTCTTGCAATTGGAAGATTTTCTGCTTTACGAATACTGAGTTCTGGATTTCTATCCAAAAAAGAACGAAACCAGTCACGGCCTGCTTTACCCTTCTCGAGGTTAGGTAATTTTATCTCAATGCCAAGATTAAATGCAAGATCCCTGACATGACTCGGGGTTGGTGAAAATCCACATTCCTGAAGTTTTTTTACGTTATCAACTATTTTCTTTTCAGATTCTTCACCTAGGTAGCACTGAGGTCCACAACCCGACTTTTTAAAATTATTACTTGTCATCCGCCGTCTGAGTGTCCGTTCTGGAACACCTGTTTTTCGAGAAGCTTCGCGTATAGCATTGTTTTCTTCTTGGATTAACTTGACGGCATCCTGAAGATCCTTTTCAGACCATTGTCCTCTAGACGACGTCCTGACTCTCTTTCGAGGCATTTCCTGAAATATTACGAGCAACTTTAGACGAAAAACGGCCTTGGTTTACTTAAATAACAATTAAATGAAGAATAGTTACATGCGGCATCTGTCCCACAACCTAAACGCGGCATCTGTCCCGAGGCGCGGGGTAAGATGCCGCACCGCCATTTTGTACGAAGCTAGCGGCTAAGAAGCAAGACTATTGCCTGACTCTACTCTCTACCTACCTAAGCTACACTTAATGGGTTGAATTTTTACATATAAGGATAAATCTAACACTTTGAAAACTTACGGATATAATTTTATAGGCTTACCTTGGTCCTTGGAGTACGGAAAAAGCAAGTAAATACTAAAAACGCTGTATTAAAACAACCAAAACACGATCGGCACTTCTCACTCGACAGAGGCCCACTGTGAACTGGTTAGTTCTCACGTGGGAGCGCTAGTGTCGCTATTACGACCACTGCGGCATCTGTCCGCCCGCGTCATCTGTCCCGACTTTACCCTATCATTAATTGATAAACAAAAGACTTTCTTCAGAAGAAATGATACAGAAGCAGAAAATAGTCGGAAACAGAATTCTTTTAAGTATTTTCTTAAGATAGCTGGTGCAAAAGTAAGTTTGCAAAAAATGTTTGAGAATACATTTTGCATTGGTGAAAGATCAATCGAGGACCCTAGAAGTAAAGGGGTATAAGTGACAAAAAGCTAAATTTGAGTAAACGCCGTTTAACTTTGAGCCTTCACTGTAATTGCCACGATGTTTAAAAGATAGTTTTATTCTCCAGTTTAGTAACTGTAGTCATTACTAGTATTATTAGTAAAAAAACTCATGATTACTCATTTTGAAGCTATTTTTATATTGCTAAGCAACACTTGTACCCTTTTACGAGGCCTTTTTTCAATCGGTACTGGCAACAGATCTGGCAGGATAGGAGGGATTTTGCCAGCTCGAGTGGACTTCATAGATAGCTCATTAAACTCTTCCAAGCTATTTGCAGCTGTCTTCTTGTAAAACAGGGTGAAAGGCTTGTCCTGTTGGAAATGTAACCACTGCATACTCTGTATTCCATTTACGCTTTTCTTGAAGAATGGCGCAAGTGTGTGAAAGTCTAAAAAAATCGTCATTTTCCATCTGTACTGTAAAGAACTTTCTACTTGTAGAAGTAACTAGCTCCATCCAATGTTGAGCCACATACAGGTCCTTTTGGGTTTTTTTTCTTTTTCAACTCTATTAAACCAAAGGCTTGGTCACACTCGTTATAAAAATGACCACTTACAAAAAATCTATGATCTACAGTTTCAATATTAGTGTTTCTGACAATGTAGAGCCAAACTTTTACTGTCAGATGACTCTTATTTTGGCCCCCACAGTTATCACTAAATGCAGTTATATGTTTCACAGATGGCGGAAGGCTTCTGATATATTTTAGGAGACAAGATGATATTTCCTGACATCCACATGACGCCTGACCTTTGTGCCACATAAAGAAATGCGTTGTTCCAGTCTGTAGGTTATGAACACCTAAGTTAAAAATTCATAGTTGCCTAAGATAATATGCTTTAGAAGTCGATACATTAGGAGTTGGCATAGTCTTTTGCAAGTCAAAGATTATCGCAACTCTGCTATCATCCTTTAGCTTATGAAACTCTTCTTTTGCTGTTCTTACGGCTTCCGCCTTACGTAAGTGAATTTCTTTTTCTATCTGAGCCAAAGCTTTTTCTTCCGCTGAACCGTGATTTATTTTCATCTCAAATTTGTCGCATTTGTCACAGGTGTCTGTACTTGGCCTTTTGAAGCTAAGATTGAACTGGGTATTAAAAATATTTCTGTAAAAGCTTTCCTTTACAGGTTCTTCCCGTTTTTCCTTTTTAGAGAAATCACAATAAAGTTGTACATTTCTTTCAGATTACAATCCTGAGGTAGGTACCTCCTATTTGGAGTCTTATTTCTAGTGTAGTGGCTTGTCTACCTAGGGAACTTATTAATATGCTCTTTTATGATTTCAACTTTCCTTTCAGAAATTTTGTTAGGGGGTGATTTTTTTCCTCTTTTGTCTTTACACCTGAGGAGATTCGTTTCTTGTTTTCAACCACATTTTGTAAACGTTTATTGGATACATCAAGAGTTTTCATTAAAAACTCTATACATACTCTAAAACCTCCCAGATTATAAACACATGACACCTCTTTGTTGCTAACTGCATTTGGTTTTTTCTTTTTATAGTTTCAGTCTGTATAGCTCCATTTAGAAAAGCTGTTTGGAGATCCCAGCTACCTAATGCCCAATACTCTTTAAAGATTGAAAGTCTTTGGTTTTGTGAAATATTATTGGTACATTCATACCTGCAATGATGGTTTTGAAGTTCTCGCAACTTCTTAGATTCATGAGTTTTATGTTTTTGTCCACGTAAGCTTCACCTGAATTTCTGGCGATTTTGGCTCTGTTTTGTTTCCATGTATCTGGCCTACGGATTCTTTTTTTGCCAGTCTGATTTGGTGGTGGAACTGCATTAGCAGGTAATTCCTCTATCAGTGGCTCCGCATTCACATTTTCTTCTTCCGGATCATCTGCTGGATCTGGAAACATCATAAACATTACAGAGCTATTTTCAAGTTTTTCAGAATTTGCATTTCAATAACAGGTGTAAATTTACTTGCATAGTTAAGTAAAAACACTTAAAATATGAAAAGGTGAGAACTTTTTATTTATATTTTAATATGATAGTTCGATAATAAACTTAATACTGGAATTTATTTATACCTAAACTGTCACTGCTGCTGTCATCTTCAGAAAGATAGTCTTGATCAGCATCTGAGTCATCATCTCCAAAACGTGGTTCGTCATGTAAAAAATACACAGCAAAATTTATTTATGAAAATAAATTATACTTATTTGAACATGTCATGTTTGATTTAAACCCTTGTTAAAGTTTCATTGTAAGTTAGGCTATGATTTACAAACCTAGGCCTAGATAGTTCAACAAAATTAACATGAATGCTAGTAAGTTTTGTAGTATAGAAAATACAGTAAAACCAAAATAATAAAGCAATTTAAAAGGATGTTATAGCATGCATGGCTTATTGCTAACAATTTAAACAGCTTGAGCAAACAGTATTTAACTTACCTTCAATTTCTTGGTTAGGCTCATCCATCTCCTTCTTTCAATCAATAACAGTTTCAAAGATAACTAGTGTTTTCTTTCTATTTTCTGGATATAAAGTAACTAATTATATAGCTAGTAATAAAGTATTACTTTAAAAAGAAAATAAAATCATAATATTGCTTTAGAGCAGCAATACCATTACCCATTTACAATGAAAAACAAACTCAATTGACAGTCTGACACAGTGGAACAGGGGTACAAGTGCACTTGTACCTCTTCTCTTCCAAGCCCTACTCATAGTTGGCTTGGAGGTTAAGTGCTTTGCTGCTAGATAGCAGCACTTGTTGGACTCTATCACTTAGATCTCTTTACTACCTAATAGAATAATTTATTTCCAGTTCAGTGATGCAGTTATCTTAATATTAAAAAAATGTCACTTATACCCCTTTACTTCTAGGGTCCTCAATTCGTGACTGGGTAGGCTACTAAACTGCCCTTTGGATTTGCCCAGCCAGCATCAAAATGAAAACTCTAATCCAAATCAAAATGAATTGGGGCAAGAACAAGTAAACATTGAAACTACCAATGCACAAGAAAAACGTCAAGGTAAATGTAATGATTAATTAACTCCAGTCAAGGTGAATGATGGTAAAAGGGCTAGTGTAAGGCAATTTTTGGATTCACTTCCAAAAATAGAATCCCACTACTGTCGAGCCTCCACGAGTCTTCAGTATCTTGAACCGATGTGGGGAAAGCAAAGCACAGTTATATAGACAGTACAGAGACTGCAGTGAGAAAAATAATGCAGCTGTTGCTTCTTGGAGTTTATTCTATAAAGTTTTTAAGGTTATGAAAATTGGTTTTTTTACCTAAAAAAGACCAGTGTGAATTGTGCAACCCATATATACCCAACGCCCCATTTTTGGGGCCGCACCAAAAAAAAATTCTGACAGGTACATTTTGTTTATAAAGGGACTTTTTGTGTTTCTTACATGTTCAGTTGGTAGTAGTGATTGCAACAGTGTGTGTTGCACCTCTGCAGAAGCCTCATGTGTTTTGCGGTTGTATCTTTTCTGTCAATATTTTGAAGATTGAAAATGGATTAGGAAAACACGTAAGTAATTCTAACTGACACATAAGTAGAAGTTATTTTACAGTTGGATTTATTGTTTGTATATTACTTTAGTGAAAAATAATCATAAACTTACTTATTCAATCACAGAGTAAACATAACCTCACTTTTCCTACTGCCCCAAAATTGGGGTGGTGGGCATAGCAGAATACATAGCGTAGTCAAGCCAAAGTACATTTGAGTTCAGTTATCTTTTACACACAATAGGTAATACCATTCTATTTCCAACTGTTATTAGTAAAAACAAATTTGTTAAGTCGGATTTACTTTGAGAAATACTTATGTCATCTATTTATTCCAGATACACCGTTGAAGATATACTGCAGTTTCTGGAAGGAAATACAGATGCTCTCCTTACTGCTACAGTGTACACTGAGCCACCTGAAAACTTTTTGCAAAGTGATGAAGATAGTACTAATGAGGAGGAAAACGACATAAATCGACTAACAAGTAACCAGCTGAGAGCGCCGGCTCAACTGCAATACCTCTGATGGACTTGACCACATATCTTTTGGAGATCCAGATATCATTGTAAATAATCCTGTAGAAGTAGACCTAATAGAAAAACCTTCCACTTCCAGTGATCTCTTAGACATTAGTCCCTCTCAGACAAGTGTTATTGATGAAGCTAATGATCAAGTTAATATTAGTAATAACTGTTTGATTGATAGGAAACGTAAAAAACTCATCAAAGAAGGTTAGTTCTAAAACACAAACCATGTTTGAAAAAGACCCATTCTGAGCAAATGAATAAAAAAGCTAAGAAAGGATCTTTACCTACACGTAAATGGGAACAATTAGACATAGTTCAAAAGTCTGAACATGAATGGGAGATGCCAGATTTCATTAATGTTGATCGAATAACAACAGAGTTTTTTTAATTATTTTATGATGACCAACTAATTGATTTGATAGTTCAGGAATCAAAGAAGTACGCAATGTTTAAAGGCCATCATAATTTTAATGTAACATCCCATGAAATACGTGTTTTTACTGGTATTCTTTTATTGAGTGAATACTGCTCTGTTGCCAGAAATCGTCTCTACTGGGACATAGGTGCAGGCACGCATCACCCAGGTGTAGCAGCAGCTATGTCTCGGACCAGATTTGAAGAAATCCTTCGTTATTTTCATGTAGCAGACAATAACAATATTGACTCTACAGACAAATATACCAAGATCCGACCTCTTTGGAAATACTTAAACGAAAAGTGGTTAGAATATTTTCCTAGAGACGCGTACGTTAGCATTGATGAGTCAATGGTAAGGTATTTTGGGAGGTATGGTGCAAAACAGCACATACATAATAAACCAATAAGGTTTGGTTTTAAAGTTTGGTCTATGTGTACACGTTTAGGCTACATTATTCAAGGTGAACCTTACCAGGGTGCATCTACAAGCAACACCCATTCACATTTAGGTTGTGGAGGGTCAGTGGTAATGAACCTGGTCAAAAGAGTTTCCTCTGACAGTAAATATAGCCTGTTTGTAGATAATTACTTTACATCACTGCCTCTTTTAGAAGAACTCAAGGAAAATGGGCATGATTGTACTGGCACAATTAGAGTTGACAGAATCGAGAAGGCTCCGTTAACTGACCCACAAATTTTTTAAAAAACTAAAGAGAGGAAGCTTTGAGCAATTAAGTGACAGAAAGTCAGGAACTACTCTTGTCACATTCAATGATAATAGTGTTGTCACACTTGCATCAAATCGTGCTGCACTGCTGGACTGCATCAAATCGTGCTGCACTGCTGGACTGCATCAAATCGTGCTGCATCAAATCTCCCATGGGCTCATTCAACCGCTGGTCACAGCAGGAGAAAAGAAGAATTAGTGTCAAGCAAACACTTTGTGTTGGGTTGTACAATTTATACATGGGGGGAGTTGATAGGCTTGATCAAAATGTCTTAGCCTACAAACCAACCATAAGGATGAAGAAGTGGTATTGGCAACTTATCTTATTCCCACTTAGTTGCAGCATGAGCAACGCCTTTCAGTTGTATAAGGTAAGCCCGGCCGGCAAAAGTAAAGATGCTTTCTTGGGTTTATCAGAGAAGTAGTTCACGTGTACCTGAGAAGAAATGTAGACCGTCCATCAACTGGAAGACCATCTAAGAAGTCGAGGACCCGTGTTCCAGATGGCTTACACTTGGATGGCATCGGCCATTTGATTGTCTCAAATACCACTCAAATACACTGCGCTGAATGCCAAAAGAATACCACCAAGAAATGTCAGAAATGTTTAGTAGGATGCCACGCCAATTGTTTTGTTAAGTTTCATTCCCAGTAGAAAAAAAATAATTCTGAAAAATCTAAGTCATAATTATGTATTTGCAAAAATATATGTTAGTTTTAAAAATAATATTTATTTCAATTATTATTTTTAAATCATGTAATACTTGAATAAAACATTATATTTAGATATTACATGTTTGTTTCTATGTATGCTTTTAAAAAAATACAAAAATAATTAGTATTAGGCTTACGATAGGATATGACCCCTTACATGCCCAACGCCCCTGCCTATTTTTGGGGCAGTCAATTATGGAAAATCCATGAATGTAAGAATTTTTAATTATTTTCTGGTTCATTTTTAAGATATACTAATACAAATAAATGGGTAAAATTTAATTTTGAAACCTAAAAATAACTTGGGCATATATGGGTTAAATACAAATTGGGAAAAGTAGAAGACAGCGTTTACCTTTCACATCAACAGAGGAAAGAAAGATCAAGGAAAGAGAAGGAAGATGACAAAAAGTAAGCCATACAAAATACGGGTTTTGTTGCATTTGTTGTTGATGTACAAAAAATGTTCACATGTACCAGTGGCGCACCCAGGGGGGGGCTTTGGGGGCTTAAGCCCCCCCAAGGACCTGATATATCCGACTAATAAATACTGTATGTGACTAATCATTCGTTATGTATCATCATATATGTTTTATCGTACTTTTATAAACTATAATGAATGGTAACGTTAAACCTATTTATTAAAGTAACACAGATTAAATCATAGAAATCAAGAGTTGTGAAACAAATATTTAGACGTATGTATTCACAGTATAACTGCCTGCGCTGCTGTGTTAGCTCCCTCCATTCCATCCTGCTCTATGGCGATGACTACGTGCCGTTGCCATGGGCGACCAGCTCTAGTTTCCACAACTCTCACCAGACGCGCCCGTGCCCGCCCCGGCAGTGAATTTGTCTTTTGTCCAGTTGACAGTCGTAGTTTTATCGAATTGCAGTATAGTGTGTGTTATGGGTTGTCTGGCTGTCAAGTTCAAGCTGTGTTTGTGGTCTAGGTCTGACAAATTGGTTGGACAGTAGTCTAGTAAGTTATGGGTGATAAAAGAAAAGCTAGTATACAAAACTATTTTAAACCGTTGAAATGCCACAAAAAATATTTCGGCAAGTAAGGAGCTGCCTACATGTGCTGAACAGCCTGAGTTTGTGTTGGAGGATGTCTCGGGAGCTAACGTAAGAACTCTGCAGTCCGATGTAAGTCAAAATAACTTAGACATTGCTTTGTTTAAAACAAAAAAAATTGACAGACAGTGAAAAGTTAAAAGTGTTGAATGACAGATGGGTCCCTCAAAGTAGTTTTAACTTTCCTTACAGAACGTACGGGACTCAACAACGAAAATTTTTGTTTTCATGGCTAAATAAATATACTTGGCTGTCTTATTCTGGAATTGAAGACTCTGCATACTGTGTTCATTGTATGCTTTTTTTCCAAAAAAGAAGTAGGCAAGAGTAACGCTCAACATACTGGCCAACTTGTTGAGGAAGGTTTTTCTAACTGGAAAAAAGCATTAGAAAAATTTGAAAAGCATGCAGCCTCACAGTACCACAAGGACTCTTGTGTAAGCGCAGCTAACTTTAAAAGAGTAATGGATAGTGAAATCAAATCAATCGACAAATCCCTTGATAAAGGGAAAGACCTTCAAGCCCAAAACAACGTGAAAAGAATCCTTCCGATAATAGACACTATTATTTTGTGTGGAAGGCAAAATATTGCTCTTAGGGGCCATAGAGATTATGGCGAGTTTGATATAAATCGTAGACCTGCCGAGAATGAGGGTAACTTTAGAGCACTGCTTAGAGCCAGAATTGAAGCGGGGGATCAAGATTTAAAAAAACACTTTGAATCATGTGGAAAAAATGCTACGTACATAAGTTGGAACTTCCAAAACCAAATAATTGATGCTTGTAACCAGATCATAACTGAAAAAATAGCAACTAAAGTTAAAGAGGCTAAGTTTTTTTAGTATTCTCGCAGATGAAACGTCCGATGTTTCAACAATTGAACAGTTTTCGTTGTGTCTACGATACGTAGATTCTGATGCATCAAATAATTACCAAATATGTGAGCAATTTCTCAAGTTCATGCCACTAACCTCCACAACCGGTAGGGAGTTGGCAAAAACTGTAATAAAAGGACTTGAAGATAGTAACATTGACGTCAATAACCTACGTGGCCAGGGGTACGATGGAGCGGCTGCCATGAGTGGGAAGTTTAATGGGACCCAAGCCTGTATCCAAGAAGCTCACCCCACAGCAATATTTGTGCATTGCGCTTCTCATAGCCTTAATCTGGCATTATCAAACGCTTCTGAAGTTGCACCTATCAGAAACTGTTTCGGAATAGTAGAGAGGGTGTATAATTTTTTCAACACTCCTAAAAGACAAGCCGTTTTACAACAGTGTATTGCATCGGAGATAAATGTTGAAACCAACAGGAAAAAACTGCTACAACTTTGTCCAACAAGATGGGTGCAAAGGCATGATGCCGTCTTTGTCATGAAGGAGCTTCTTCAACCAGTTGAAGTAGCGTTGGAGGAAATAAAAAACTGGAGTGATAGAGACTCTTCTTCTGGAACTCTTATTTTACTCAGCTCTTTACGTCAAGGCGAATTCATCATTTCTCTCTTGGCATCAGACAAGCTCCTTGGTTACACTGTAAACCTAAGCAAAAAGCTGCAAGGAAGTGATTTGGAACTATCTTCTGCAATCACACATGCTGAAACTGTACTTGAAAGCCTAAAATCCATAAGAACAAATGCGGATGAAGAGTTTCACTCCTTGTTTGAAGAGGCTACCCATATGGCCAACAACTTTGGATGTAAAATCTCCATGCCCCGAACAGTTGGCAGACAACAAAATAGAAACAACACACCAGCAGATACGCCTGAAGTGTACTACCGGCGATCTATTTTCATCCCTTGGATTGAATCTTTGATAAGTTCTTTGGAATCCCGATTCATGAAACATAAAGACATATTGAAGGGGTTTGAGTGTCTGATGCCTACAGCCGATGGATCACGTGGAAAGGAAGAAACCTCAAAACTTAATTATCTGCAGCTGTGTTGTTTTTATAAAAATGACATAATTGAAAGTGGTGGGAACAACGAAAGCCTGCTCAAAGCCGAGTTTGAGTTGTGGCACAACAGCTTTAAGACCCACACCAACACACCAAGAAATGTAATTGATTTGTTGAACTTGTGTGATAAGGACATGTTTCCTAACATCCACATATTGTTGAAAATATTGTGCACTATCCCTGTAACTACGAGTACAGCAGAAAGGTCGTTCTCAACATTACGTAGACTCAAGACCTATCTAAGGAATACCATGGGTGCTAACAGACTGAGTGGACTGGCGGCTTTGAATATTCACCGTGAAATAGAAGTGACCAATACAGAGGTAGTTTCTGTTCTCAAAAAATCGACCAGACGTCTAGATTTTGTCTTGTAAATATTTTAACTTTAACTTACATCTCATTTTGTAATCATTAAATTTACATTTGTAATTTAAATGTATTATTTCTTTCCTTGAAAACTTAAAACTAATTAATGACAGTCCAACTTATTCCAGGATGACATTTCATAATAAAAATCAATATAAAGCTTTAACTTGTAATTTTAATAAGGTTTTAATTGAGCTAAAAGCTGGTTTAATGTAATAGTAGCCTATTAACTTAAATTTTTCTCTAATAAGATTAACTTGTAGTTGATTATGAAACAGGCCACAGACAGTTGGTTTTAGCTTACTCAATTATCTAATGATCATGTAATACAGTGATGTACCAAATGTTACATTATTGTAGTTCGATATGTTATAGGCCAACTAATTATATATTACTGGTCATTGAAGGTCATGTAATGGAAAACTATAGGCGTACATTTTATACTTGGGAAGCCGAAGCCCCCCCCAAACCAAAATTCTGGGTGCGCCCCTGACATGTACCAACATTAAAGCATCTTGTGCATACTATAAAACCAAGCTAAAAGTGCATAACTGGTCTGTACTTAACTTGGCCACAAGTGATGTACTATGTTATGTATGGTACGAAGGAAATGGGGATTTAGACAGTAGTGTTTTTGCGTCCATGGTAGTAAGGCTTTTAAAGAAGGAAATCTCAACAAATCCTAATGTGAAGGAAATCGTCCTATGGAGTGATGGTTGTACTTACCAGAACCGTTGTGACGTTTCTAATGCTATATTATATTTCTGTATGGAAACTGGTGTTACAGTGACCCAAAAGTTTCTTGAAGTTGGCCACACGGAAATGGAGGTGGATAGTGGATCACAGCACTACTGAGAGAAAAATGAAGAACCGTGAGCACTACGTTCCTGGAGACTTTTTAAGAGCTATCAAAGAAGTTAGTATAAATCCAAAGCCTTATTCTGCAGAGAGTTTAACTTACAAAGATTTTACAAACTATGCAGGGGGGTATTTCACCAGCATTCGTCCTGGAAATAAGAAAGGCGCTCCAAGTGTTACTGATTTAAGAGCATTGTTGTACTCACCACAAGGACACATTAAGTACAAACTCAACTTGGATGACTCCTGGACAGAGCTACCACGACGACCCAGGGACAATGTGTATAAAGACTTACAACCTCATTATAAAGAAACATTAGTTATTGCAGAAAGAAATTCAATGACTTGCAAGAGGTGAAGTCTGTTTCGGAGCCCGATTATCAAAATTTTTACAATGAGCTTTGCCACGTTAGCTGCAAAAGTGGAATGGAGAAATGTTCTCACATTGTCTAGATACTCAATTATCTTGTTGTAGGACGGATTTCATTGAACTGTTTATCCATTTAGGAGGTCTTGTTCAAAGTCACTATTTAAATATTTTTAATATTTTTTTTAAACTTTACGTAGTACATTTTAATTGATTTACTATAATATACTATACTGTAGTTTTTTACATACAACCTCTAATAATTCGATTTAGTAAAAATATTACTATTTTACTGTAAATAAATCTTTGTAACAAAATGTCTAATGTTGTATTATTACGTATCACTCATCTTTAATATGAAGTGACAAAACGTTGTATGTGGAAACGCTAAAACACGTATTTCAATTTTTCAGTTCAGTTTAACCAAATAAACTGCTAAATGTCGTATGTCATAATAACTGGAAAACAGAGTAAAATTGGCCAAAAAACTTATTTTGATTGTAGCCATAATGTCTTATAATGTACGTAGTTGAAGTTTGTTGTTGATATTGTCTTGTAGTAAAGAACTAAAAAGTATTTTGTCTCTCCTGAAAAGTAAGTGTTTTAGACATACAACATTTTGACATAACAGTGACGATTGCTTTATTTTTTTTATTAAAACTTAAATTAAATGAAAATTTTGGGAACGAAATATTGGGATTTAATTTTAAATTAGATTATGAGAAGTTAGGATAAAAACGAATATGTAATCCTTTGGCAAGGTAGTACTAGTAGTTTTAAATTGATAGGAAGGCGGTTGAATTGATCAGAACTTGTCTTGTTACGGTTGGATACAGCTGAGCCAATGAGAGAAAACCGCGGATGTCCATCAGAATTGGTTGGAAGGGGGAGTATATAACCGCCAGCTCATAATTTTCGCCCTTCTTTTTGTAATTTCCGTGAATTAAGTTGATTACAGTGCGCCGTGTTTCTAAATTTTTTTCCACGAGGGATTTTGAGGAAAAAATTAAATTCATAGAAACTACAGAGCAATCTGCATAATTAATTCTTGATGAACAATAGAGCATAATAGAATCATACAAGTTACATTTAGTTCAAACGTGCAAGAAAAGTGAATTAAAATAGAACTTTGTCAATAACTTTAATTGAAATTTGGAAATTTATTAATATTTAATTGGAACTGTTTTATTGTGAATTGGTAATTAATTGAATTTTAATAATTGTTTGAGAGAGTTGTAATCTGAATTGCAGAGACTTGAAAGTTAAGGTTCAACTAGTGGAAAGAGAAGTTTAAATTTTTTGAATTTTGAGTGAACTTAGAAGTGAACATTTAAATTTAATTTATTTCCAAGTTGTATTTGATTTTTATTTGAAAACTTTATTATTTTATTTCAGAAGAGAGTTCTGATTTTTAGGTTGATATATTTGATTAATATTTCGTTTTCTTGCCAAAGGACCTTTAAATTTACTAAACGGTTTGTCAATTCTTTGTGGAAAATAGAGTGATGAAAACTCTGAAACTTTGAATTTATTAATTTGCCAGTGTAAAATAAATCCATTACTTTTATTTAGAACTGTGATTCTATTTTATACAAACCAGATAATATTTAATATTTAACAAATTAGTAATAAAATGTACTGAATATTCACTCGGAGCTTACTAATGAAAAAATATTTTATATCGTCTTGGATGTCTCATTGATAATTCAAATATTAATATTCTGGAATATTAATATCTACAATCCAAGTCGTTATAGTCTTGCTTTACAAAGTCTTGTTTGGGTCCTTTACTAATTCAAAATACAGTATTCATTTAGGGTGTAGAAGGGTCGCTGCACCAGCCAGTCTTTGAGTTGCCTTCCAGTAAGGTTCTTAAGATCCAGAGGGAGTGAGTTGTAGATCTTGCGTCCGATGTAAGAGTGTTTATTACTGTATTTAGTGGTGTGATGTGCTGGTAGAATACAATCTTTAGGTCTACGAGTGTTGTAGTAGTGTACATCACTTCCTCTTGCTAAGTCTGTTTGGTCTGTGTACATGACCACTGCATTTATATATAAAGACACAACCGTCAGAACATTAAGTGATTTATATGCACTTCTGCAACTCTCTAATGGACTAAGGTCACCTAGTGCCCTCACCGCTTTCTTCTGAAGTATTAGGATTTTGTTAAGGTGTTTTTCAGAAGTGCCACCCCAAACTATTATACGATACCGAATGTGGGATTCTATTAGGGCATAGTAGGCTACTTTTGCAGCGTCCAGCCCCCCTATCCATTTTATCCTACGCACTGCTAAAATACCAGATCCAAGTTTTTTACTCAATATTTGAATATGCTCGTTCCAGGATAGGTCTTTGTCAATAGTTAAACCTAATAGTTTGGAGTTGCCCTCCACTATGATGTCATTGATATTGGGTATAGGTTCAAGTCTTCTGCTAAAATTAAATTGAGTCGTTTTGGTTGGGTTTATTGCCAAGCCATTCTGAAGGCAGTACTGGAGTGCTTTGTTAGTTGTTTTAATTATTTCAGAGTTAAGTCCGTTTGCTGTTATATTTTTTATAATAAGAGTAGTGTCATCAGCAAACATAATAGTTTTCAATATTGCAGTCGCTGATGAAATTAGGGAACTCGTTCGTAAAAAGCACAAAAAGGAAGGATCCTAATACTGAGCCCTGAGAGACTCCTCTATTTATTGGTCTTGGTTTGGATCTGAATGTAGTTCAATTGCAATTTGATGTGTTTTGAATCTCTACAATTTGACTACGTCCTCTGAGATAGTCTTTTACCCAGTCTTTAGATCTTCCTTTAAAGCCCAGGGATGTGAGTTTGTCCATAATCAAATCATGTCCCAAGCAGTCAAAAAGCTTTACTATATTCCAATAACACAGCTGCAACATAATTATTGTCTTCTAACTCATCCAGAATAGATTCGACTAAGCTTGTTAAGGCACCGTTTGTTGATTTGCCTTTTAAAAAACCATGTTATTTTGTGGTTATAGGATCTTGTTCTTCTAAGTGTTTCAGCATTCTTGACAATGCAATGTTCTCAATTATCTTGGAGAAAGTAGAGAGCTGAGAAATAGGTCTATAGTTTTCAGCTCTAGTTGTAGGGTCTTTTTTTGTGTTTAGGCTATATGTTTGAAGGTTTTAGAAGAGAGGGAAACTGACTTGTACTGAAAGATTTATTAATTATGCTTGTAAATGGATTGGCTAGTTGGTGTGCACAGTGTTTAACTACTTTTGCTGATATTTCATCCATATCACATGATAGCTAAGATTTAAGCGAGCCAATCACTTTAATTATCTCTTCCCTCGTGGTTGATGCAAACCTGAGCAATGGTTCAGCAGTGTGATATTGGATGTTTGAAGAGCAAGCTGAAACTAATTTTGAAGTTGATTCCTATTGTTCTTAAGGGTTAAATCTGCTATTTGAATCGGGGAATACTAAAGTCAACTTTTTTTTACATTTGAGTTTATGGCGAGAAATTGTTCTTCAAGGGTAAACTCATCATTTTCTGCAAAAACATTCTAAGTCAAGTAGTTTGTCCCTGATATGTTGCCTAGAGAAATCTCTGGTGCAAACTAAAACGTTCTGAGTCACTGACTTAGAACCTTTTAGTTTAGCCTGGCTACATTGGTGATCAGCTGATTTTAGACAGCTGTGACTAAAAATCGCTAGAATTCTGTTCCAGTCTTGCTGTATATTTCACTGAAAGAGGTTGTCCTGCAAATTTATGGTGTTGCTCTATTAGTTGTTTGATATTTTAAAGTTAAAATGCAAGATCAAGGTGAATCTAGTACTGGAAGAAAGAAGAAATGTGAATCTGAATGGATGAGAAATGTTATTCAAAGAGCAAGAATTAAAGGGCTAGAATATATTGATTATAAGAAAAGAACAGTACCAGCAGTGACATCTGGACCCCATTGTGGTCCAGATGTCACTGCTGGTACTAAACATAGTCTAAACATTTATTTAGACTATGTTACACTATCATTTGAAAATATATTTTGATTGAATATAATCATTGATTTTTTTAGGTTAGGCCTACTGATTATAATGAATTAATACAGTCCAAATTTAAGTAAAGCATATCTTTTTCAGAATAAGGCTGTTAATGACTGTACTGCACAATCACCTCATAATATTTTTTTTAAGGTTTTAAATTCAATTTTTTTGTTCCAGATGTTCCAGTAAATGCACCGAAATACTTGGAGAGCACAAAGATGGCATATTCGTTCGTTTGCGGAGTTTGGAGACAAAAAATGAGCAGGATATATTTTTGCTCTCATTTCAAGCCATAATGTGAAACAACACAGGCCAAGAAAGGAAGGAGAGGGTTCTAGACCACCTCACGAGAAATCGTTCACATACAATGTTATGGTGGGTGAGGAAAAAAGACAGGTAATTATTATTGCTTGGAAAGAGCCCTAAAGATCTTCGAGGAAGTAAAAAAAGGAACAAATGCAATACCTGCAACAACAATAATTTTAATCAGGGAACACATTAAGAGTTACCCTCTAAAACAAAGTAAATATGCAGGCAAAGTAATAAAGTATCTGGATGCAAGATTGAACATGAAAAAAATTTATCAATGTTCCTTGAAAAACATCCTGAGATAAAAAAAAAAAAATAGTTGCAAATGTTTTACTGAGTTCTTCAGAGATAATTTAAATTACAAATTTGGCAGGCCTCAAATAGATTGTTGTACGTGTGAGGAACTTGGTATAAAATTAAAAAATTCTCACTTGAGTGATGCTGCAAAGCGAAATGTTTCAGTAGAACTTATGATTCACCGCAGAAGGTCCCAAAAATTTTATAACAAATTACAAAATGAATCTGACCCTGAAACAATTCATGATGAAAAACATGTTCTTGCAATAGCGTTTGACTATATGCAAAATATTTCTCTACCAGTTATTCCGGTTCAGGAGACGTTTTATCTGAGGCAATTGACTGTAAATTTATTTTGTATCCATGATGTAAAGAAGAACATCAGTAACCTTTTTTTATATCATGAAGGTTCAGCCAAAAAGTGTAGTTTTGTTTGTAAATACCTTATGGCAGCCCCTAATAGTAGGGGAGCCCAAGGGGGGGTTTCGGGATTTACTCAAGCAGATTAGTATGCAGGGGGATACCTTGTACCCGGTTAAGAACCTTTACTAACTATGAGCCCTATATATATGGCCGCCCAGCAAGGATAAAGGATCAGATAAGTAAAAAAGATTGATCATCTGAAATTCTCGAGCGCGTTAGATTAAGGTAAGGTGAGTTAGTTACATGCTAAAACGTGTACATTCCACTAATCTAACAATTTGAGAGTGACGTAAAGAAGAGGAAGGTTTGCAAAGTTGTAAAAAAACGTCATCTTGAGATTCTCGAAACATACCTCTTATCGTCCTTGTTACTTAAAGCTAACTTGTTAATTACTACAGTTTTTATATTGTGGTTCTTTGATTGAAAAGTTCTTACATCTCTTCTAAAATTTTCATTTTTAAACAAACAATCGATATAGTTTTGAAAAACAATAGTTTTATCTACAACAGCTTTTGAAATACCTTTAGCCTTTTTTATTCTTAAGCTATTATATTTCATTAAATAGTCGTCATTTGTTGTGCGATAAGTATAAAGCTTAGGTCTTAAGCCTACAAACTCTACAAATTGGAATCTCTGTGCATTCATCTTTTAATTTACCTAAGGTTTTTTTGTTTGATACATTAAAGCATTTGTGATCAGGAGGATAATCAGATAGATCACGATTATTCTTTAGAACTGGACTATTAAAGTCTTCATACAAATCTTTAGTGAATATTTCATAAAAAAAAAGAGTCTGTATCAAGGTACAGAATGTTAATTTGTTTGTTGTTGTAAAACTTTTTTACAATGTTATAGTGAAAATCATACATGTGAAGTTTAGACAGCTCTAAGACAGTAAATCCAACATAAATCGGTTTGTTGAAACAAATCACATCTTTGGATAGCTCAATAGCTGCAATATTATTTCCATATATTATTCTATTCTTAAAATTAGGTTTTGAAACTAGCTTGTCTACTCTTTTACTACTCGTGACCAGTTCTAAATCAATTCTTTTCCTAATATTTTCAATAGTTTTTCCAAACATTGCATTGTTTAATAGTTTATAAAATTCTTTTTCAAAATCATTTTTTGAGTCTTTGCGTTTTTGAGTATTAAAATCTATATAAGGTTTAAGCCAACAACTTTGAGAAAACTTTAGAATTCTATGGATTTTTTTTCAACACAAGACCATTTTTCAACGCTTGTTTAAGATTCAAATAATGACAAACGTATTTCTTTTTATCAGTTAATGTTGTCAACAACTTGGTCTGTTTTGATCCTGGAGGACGTTTGTTTTCGGGAAGAAAAGGTAAATCATTGTGTTCATTATGAAGATGTTGCGGATAAGATATATCACACTCCAGAATGTAACCATCTTCTCCCTCATCAGACTTTGACATTACATTAAAATGTTTTATCCCACCCTTTTTCAACCATCTAAAATTGTCTTTTGGGATTGGTTTTGACATTGAGTAACCATACAAATTATTTGTATCAATATAAGTAAGAAAACTGACGTCCTTACCAGGATCAAAAGACGATCCTATATAAATGTTATTTGCTTTTGCATAGCGTTTAACACACTGGGTCATTCCTCCTTTTTCTATAAACATATACATATCATAATCATGAATCAGTTCAAGTTCTACTTTAGTGTACTTAAGCATAGCATCAAATGTAAGACTAGGTAAGGTAATGCGCTGGATCTAATTCATAGTTATTTAAACAGACCAATCTAAAGTTTTCAAATACGTCACAGAGTAACAAAACATCGGTTTTCAAATATAGATCGCTATAATCACCAAGGGTTTGACAGTTAAATGTATTCCACACATTTTTAGCATGTTCATAATCTATTTCAGATATTTCACTTAAACACATACTGTTGTAAAATTCTTCTTTATTTGGTAGTTCAGTGACATCAAGTCTTTCCAAACTGTTAGTAAACTCATAAGGGTACACACATTTTCTTGTCACAAGAGACAAGTCTTCATCACGGAAAAACCTCTTTGTGTGAATAAATTGGTCATTTGTTAAATTTTTAACCAATGAACTTAGACTACTTGCCATAAACCTAAAGCTGTCTATGAATTTTAACTTACACGTCCATACACGTTTACACTAATAGTTGGATTTTTTTTTCAAATTTACTGACTTCATTTAGAGGTGTTGGAAACTGAATACCAGCAAAATTAAATTTATTTTGAAGACCAAAATATCTCTTATCTTCACGTTCCCTGTGGAAACCCTTAACATAGTGACATAAAATAATGAAATGAGAATCATAAAGTGAACTACCATGAATTATTACGGGAAGTGATTTTAGATTCTGTCTTTTCAAATTTCAAGAACTACACAATACTGCTCTAAATTTTCCAGTTAAATGACAGTGGTTTCTGCAAGGAGCATCAAAAGCTTCACTAAATTCTGTGTTACAACATTCACAATGGGTGGTTGACTTAAACCTATCACTTTATTCCCTGCTAAGAGGTAACATTGGTACGTTTACATCTAACAAATCACCAATCAAATTTGCCATTGATTTCATGTACTCTACAAACTTAAAACCGGCGTTTGGACCTCAATAGAGGTAGGGCTCATTGGGTAAACTGTTTGCAATTTCTGGTGGTAATATGTTATTGTTAATAGCAAAATATACACAAAATCTCATGGGTTCGTGTATTTCTTTTACTGTCACATATTGAGATTGTTTAATGTTTTCTTCAGAACTAGGGGGTTTTAAAATAGATTCAAAATCACAATAGCATACTATAGGTAATTTATACTTAAATGAAAGTTATTAAAAGATAAATAAGCAGGATCATCTTCATCTGTAAGATGAGGCATAACAACTTTTGCTGGTTTGTTTGGTATACAGTCTTTTCTATGTTTTTTCAAAAGCTTTTTGGCACGCAAGCCTTGAAAATGTTTTAAACAACTTTTACAAAATATTGTTCTTGTTGCATGTTTCGTAATTTGTGTACGTACTAATCTAGAAAAATTACTAATATAACAATAGTGGCTTATCACTAAATTGTTGGAAAATAACAACAAATCTATGTGTTCTTTCTTTTCAGTCTTAACCACTGTCAGTGGAAACACTTCATCATTCTTGTTAAGTCCATACACGTTTACACTAATAGTTGGATTATTTTTTTTTCAAATTTACTGACTTCATTTAGAGGTGTTAGAAACTGAATACCAGCCAAATTAAATTTATTTTGAAGACCAAAATATCTCTTATCTACACGTTCCCTGTGGAAACCCTTAACATAGTGATATAAAATCGCCCACTGAAAGCACTTGTTGTCATACAAGTTCATTGGATTGATTACTGCATTTTTAACCGTTATTTTTTTGGGTAAAGGTATGAAAGTGCTACCTCCAAGAAGTTTGTATCTACTGAATCGAATTAAAATACCATCTATATGTAGAAGAGTCCACCCACTCCCTTTGCTCAATTGTTCACTTTCTTCTTTACAAAGTTTTCTAAACATTTTTTCTACAACCCTGAAAATAGATGTGTTACTTAAAACTTTTGTGTTTTTGGTTTAAATGCGCGAGGTTGTACCTCCTCGCTAAGAGGTTTTACATAAGTACACTCGAGCACAATATTAAACTTGATGGCATCACTTTCAGCTAAAACACTATCAATTAAACGTTTAATTTTGTCCTCATGATTTTTTAGAAAATCACAAACACTCAGTAAATTTAAATCACTATTTTTCAGGAAAAATGTTTTAAGTATTCCCTTGAAAGCGTTTTTTATCTCAACAAACTCATCAACGCGAGTAACGACTTCGAGACGTCTCCGCTTAGTCATTCTTGAGCGTAATTCATCAACTTCCATATCCTGTTCATCATCGGTTAAACTGGAGTATGGTCTCTTAGCCATTGTGGTATGTTGAGACTTGAACGAAACTAATCTGAAAAAAAAAAAATAAATAAAAAAATACTATAGTTTATGGTATAATCACTTCTTAAGGCGGGGGACACACCTGTCATACAGCGTTCCGATCCGACTACGGTCATACAGACGGACGACTGTATGACAGCTGAACAGACAACGGCCTTGAATGCGGCAAGCCACACCCGTCCGTCACGTGACCTGTCCTACTCCCACCCTTCTCCGATGTCGCTGTCCGATCATGCTCCGACAGTGCAGACCATTCGTTTACTTGATGCGGGACGCGTGTCGTTAGCTGTTGTTGTATATTTTTGTGTTTTCTGGTGGCTAAAATGGCGGCTATAAAAGCGGAGGAGCTGATCGAAAGTGTAAGAAACTTTCCAGTTTTGTATGATCAGACTCAAGAACAATATAGAAACTCTGACTACAAGGATATTATTTGGAAAAAAGTTGCAAAGGAATTGAACGTAGAAGGTGAGAACTAGAATAGATAAATACTCAGATTATTAGTACCAAAATATCGATTATCAGTTATCATTAACAATATCTTATAACAATAACTTGTTTTACATGTTGTCATATGTAGGTACAACTACATATTTTTGGTATACATGCAGCTAGTTGCACAAAACAAATTAAACTTAATCACGGTAAGATGACGTCATCTTACCATGATTAAATTTAATTCCTTTTTGTGCAACTGGCCGCAACTGTTGTACTTAAATTAATTAATTTCATTCAGAAGATTTGTTTTGGTTTATACAATTTACTACGTAATACTAGTAGACTTTGTCCCGCTTCAATTATTTGTGTGACTAGAGTGTGAAGTGATCGATTACCGCACCGTGAGAAACAGTTTTTTTCACGAGCCGGAGGCGAATGAAAAAAGTTCCTTGAGTGCAGTTACAACACTTTACACTCAAATTACACATTAAATTTTTGTATCCGAGTGACGCAACTGTGTATTTATTAGACTATGGTTCTTAATATTTTTGTGTACTGAAGCAAGACTGCCAACTTATTTTTGAATGCTGAATAGGGAACCTGCGTATAAGGTACTCACTATTAATATTGTGTTGTGAATTTGGTTGTAAATCTTGTTTTGAATTCCAGGTTGCAAATATGGGATAAGTAAAATATAATTTTATGTACTTAAATAATTAACTTTACGCACTGGTGTAGGAATAGACTATTGTACGTGCTAAAGTAAGTGCAAAAATAGGCACTTTTTGGGTAACTGTAGAAACATTTTATCATAATTTTGTTATCATTTTTATTTTATGTTATAGGCTTTCTTCAGATTACACAGGTTTTCAAAAATATTTTCTAATAGATAAAAATATTTAGTATAATAATTAATAAAATATAAACTGAAATATGCATTGCTTTGAATAGTTCCAATGGAAATAATATAACAAACTTATCAACTTATGAAGGCCCGACGTTCTTGCCACTCCACACTACCCTCTTCAGAATTGAAGAATTATTTGAATTGCTCTCTTATATTAAATGCTTCACGATTTTCCCCTCCTCTGCGACGTGGAAAGTGCTGGAGACGAGATGTCTCCCATTGAGCCGTGTCAGTATCATGGGTTGCTTCAGGCACTTTGTAGTCTTCATAAATTCGAATGAAGTTGTGTAAGATGCATGTTGCAAGTACAATTCTCATTATGTTGTCAGGACTTCCCTTGAGAGGTCTCATGAACATTCTAAATTTTTGCACCATAATGCCAAACACGTTTTCCGATATTCTACGTGCTCTACTCAATCTGTAGTTGAAAATTCTCTGTTCGTTAGACAAGTTCTTCCCAGGAAATGGTCTCATAATGTTGTTTGTGAGGGGAAAAGCTTCATCGGCAACTATAACCATGGGAAGTTCAGTATCTGTTCCTGGGAGACACTTTTTTCAGGAATGTTAAGTTGGTTTTGAGATAGATTTTTACCAAAGTTGGAATTAGACAAAACACCACCATCTGAGTTTCTTCCGTAGCTTCTGACATCTACAAAAATGAAGTTGTACCGAGCATCAACTACAGCTAAAAGAACAATGGAGTACGTTTTCTTGTAGTTCCAATAGAGACTTCCTGACGATTTTGGAGCTTGTATTGTTACATGCTTACCGTCCATAGCACCAATGCAATTGGGAAACTGCCACTTTTTCCAAAATTCTATTGCTATTTCATTCCACTTGTCCTCATTCGGAGCTGGCATTACTTCGTTCAAAACTACTTGAATTACCGCTCTGCTTGTATGATGAACAATGGAACCAACTGTACTTCTTCCCATTCTGTAACTGAATGATATGGTTTTGAAAGAATCGCCTGTGGCAAGAAACCTGTAACAAACAACTTATATTAATAAATTTCTATCATTTTTAGGACAAGAGGAGGAATATAAAAAGAAGTGGAACGGAATTCGAGACAGTCTGCGAAGAGCTAGACAGAAAAGGAAAACCAAATCTGGACAGGCGGGGAACATCAACCAATAAATACAAATTTGAGTCCATCCTTGAATTCTTGATTCCTCATCTCGGTGAACGGAAAGGCCTAAGTAATGTTCCTGATGAAGAGCACATAAGTGATGAAACTCAACTCAATGACTCTCATCAGCAGAACTCCACCAAGGAGTCACAAGATGTCAATGACATTGAACCTCAGGAGAGTGTAGAATCCGTGTCGTTGCTAACACCTACAACTCCAGCAAGTCGAGTTTCCATCGACCATAGACCTCTATCCGCAAAACGCAAAAGGAAGCTTGAAGCAAAACCTCAAGAGACTGCATCATCTCAGCTAATGGCATACATATTGGCTGAGAAGAAAAAAGAGTCAAGTGAAAATCATGGACAGCACCCTGTCGATACATTTTTGTCCAGAATCGCTACAACTCTGAAATCACTGCATCCTGTCCGTTTTCATTCTGCTAAAGGAAAGATTTTCAATATTGTCCAAGAGTATGAATTACAGGAGCTTCTTGAAAATAGCAACCAACAAACTAACATGGTTCCTCCAAACAATATGTCCTCTGATTCAATGTCTCTTACAACGTCTACACTGTCGGAAGGAGATGTATCGTATGCGGATTTCTCAAAAGGTATTCAACCTGCATCAACATCTCCTGCATACAATGAAGAAACTTACACTACATTTTTTAAACTTTAAATGTATCATTCATCAAAGATGTAGAATGTTCAAGTTTTTTTCTTAATATCTTTTTCTTTAAACATTTCATATATTGACTGTGAAATTGTAATCTAATGTTAATAAATTTCTTTTTGGTAATTTTCTTGTGCTTATTGTGCGTTTTTTAAATCCAACTAGAGTTCAAATTTATTTGGAAAAATAATTGTCATAAAGCAAGGTTAATAAAATAAAATGTTCTATATAAATAATCCTAGATATATCGATCCTAGAAATATAAATAATCCTTTTGACAAGAGAACTTTTTTGTAAATGGAATAGTATCTTACCTTAAAAATACTGCCAAGCGGTGTCTAGGAGTGATTGCTTTTCTAAAATACGTGTCTTGCATGGTTAAATGTTCTTTGAGTTTAAGTTCCAACTGATTGAAGGTATGCATCGGCATTCTAAAGTAATGAAAAAATTTCGTCTCGTCGTCCAACAGATGAGGTAAAAGTGTGGTAAACTCCCCTTCTTCTTGTCTTGTTTTCCATGCATCATGTACCCAATATTCACGTTTTCCACTACTCTTCATAAATGACTGTTTATTATTTTGATCTTCTTCATCCAAACAAATAGCCACGATAGCTAATTCACAATTACTAAAATTCAACATTAGTGCACAGTACGCTCCAAGGTCGTTTTAACTGGCGTCTGACTCAAGACTGGCGATCTCGAGTTGGACTAATGTAAAATCGGAAAGAAAATCGGAAGTAAACATGACACGTGTGCTCATTCCTTTCTGATCCCATACCGGTCAGATTTTTTACGAAATATCGGACATGAGCCGGATCGGAGCACTGCATGACAGGTGTGTCCTCGCCTTTACTTGTTTTCTGATCTACTACTGTCAATTTGGTATTCTCTATATTCCTTTCTTACCAAAAATGCTTAATATAGAAGAGATTTTTCACAGCTTCTTTTTCATCTTCCTTACTTGAATCAATCAAAAACAAACCTTTTTTGAGACCATTTGCCAATACATACTACTTGAACTACAATACTTAAGATCTTTGGTTTTTGTTACTTCAATTTTAATTAAATGTGTTCCCTGCTCTCCTGGTGATGTGAACTTAAACCTTTTCTTATTTTTTAAGCACTGAAACTGTTGGCTTAAGACTATAGGTCCCTTTCTTAAAGATCTATTTCTAAAAAGACTATCAAAGTCTGATTCTGTGTCTTCACTACAGGAAGATGAGTCTGACGAAGAAGACGAAGAGGTTGAAAACTGTTCTAGATTTTTTTGTTTTTTGGTAGTTTTTCGTTGCAATTGTTTTGATTTATGTCTCTTATTAATTTTTTTCTCTTGTTCTACGTTTTCATTAGAGGGTCCCGAAAGAATAAAATGTATACATTGTATTACAGCATTCACAACTTCAGTTGTATATTTTTTCCCTTTTAAAGGTTTTTTATTTATGATTGGTTTAAAAGTTGTCATTATTTCTTCGTATGTTTTTACTTGGTCAGTGAGCCTAGGAAGCTTTTCTTGACTTAAATCAATAGAGTTAGTATGAACATTCACAGTAAAAGCATTCAACAGTTGAGTTAGATCAAAAACCAATGTCATAGCATCAAAGTTGTTTTTTAACGATTCACAATTTGCTGACTTCTCTGGTCGACAGAATAATTTTTCTCTGGCAGTACTCAGTGGCAACTACTCAGTTCATCACCACTGATACACCTTGGCAAGTAATAAACTATATAAAATGATAAATATTTATTCAGGTTGGTGTTAGGTATAAAACCGAGTTTGTGAGAGGCAAATAATTTAACAGCGAGTCAGTCTCTTATATTATATCATATAACAGAGTCAATTCTTCAAAGTAGAAGTGTGTCAGAAGGAATGAATAATTTTATTTGATTATCAGGTTTAATCAAGTACCGTGTCAAGTAGAATAATCTAGTCAAGCAGTGAGAGTGAGATGGTAGTATACAGCTTGGCTATTTCCTGTTGTAAGATATTAACAGACTGTTGGTAATAACAGAAGTGTAAAATTTTGTTTGATTTTGGGGAGTAATCTAATTCCTTGTCATAAAGTGGAACCCAAGCAGCCTAAGCTAGATATGTGGTGGGAGTCAGATGTAGATAAATGACAGCAGACATTAGGTGCACAGTCAGCAGCTCCAGGTCAGTGCTCCAGTGTGACATACGTGTACATAACACTGCTGGCCACTTGCTACTGAGACGGAAGTCGGTCACTGTTGTTGAATTGGCATGTTCAAGTGTTGTACATCTGGCAAGAGTGACATCATATATTTTACTAATATATTGGAGCAATTGGCTTGAAAATTAATTAGTTTCTTAATGTCAAATGAAGAAACTCTTGTTTAATATAGTCAAATTTATAGTATTACTGTGACCTAAAAATATGCGTAATAATAATGCATAGCTTTTTGAAATTGAGTCAGTTACTTGTGTTGTTCTATTTTCTTGGATCTTTATAAGTGAGTGGACTTACAGTTGTTCCAGGTAGGTTGTGTGCACAAATATAGTAATGGTTGTTGGATAATTACCACATATTATACACTTTACACTGGAGTCAGTCAGCCATGTTTGTTTTGTCAAAGAAATGAACACTCTGCACCTGCCTCATGTGTCCAATGCCTAGTATCTGAAGTGAGCACTGACGATGAGATTATGTTTTCGTAACCAATATTTGACACTGGAAATACAATGTAAGTTACTGTAATTATTTACACTTATTTAATTTAGATTTAGTTATAAGAAAGTGACGTTTACAAAGTTTTTCTTGTTAAAATGTTTTAAATATTGCAAAATTTAGGTATATTTATTTTTTCTATAAATTGCATAATTGTTATGTATAAAACTATTTTAATTTGCATGTTGTACATTTCAATACATTATAATATAACATGATGCTTCCATATTTTTTATAGAGAATTAGTAGTAGTTATATCTTGGATTATATATGATTATATATATCATATAAATTCAAATTCAAATGGTTTATTGTCAGAATACAAAATATGTATATAACAACGTCATATTATAAATAATCTATAGCTTACTTTAAATAGCCTTACTTCTTATCACAGTTAAAAATTCATCAACAGTGTACAAACATGAATCTACTAACATTTTCTTTACAACATTTTTAAAATTTGATCTGTTTAATACCTTGATATGATTGGGCAAAGCATTGTAATATTTGATTCCCTGATATCTAAAACTGACTTGAGTGCTAGCAAAGTTACATTTTGGTACAACTACATTATTTCTATTACGAGTACTATAACTATGAACATCACATTGATTAATAAATAATGATAAATTATCTCTGACATATAACAAAACATTTAATACATAAATAGACGGCAATGTTAATACACCTAATTTTACAAACAGTGGTTTACAGTGCTCACGACTCTGGACATTACATATAAGCCTGACTGCTCTTTTTTGTAACACAAACAGTTTATTCGCACTCTGAGATTGGCCCCACAAAGTTACTCCATATGTTAAGAAACTATGAATATAGGCATAGTACATAAAAAGCAAGTGTTTAGCAGAAATAGTTCCATTAAGGGATCTTATAAGAAAAATACCTCTGGAAATTCGAGAAGCTACATAATCAATATGAGTTTGCCATTTAAGATTGGGTTGTATAAAAATGCCAAGAAACTTAAGACTTAAGTCCTCATTATCACTAGGCCTATTAGATAAGGTAATATGCAAATCTTGAATTTTTTTATCATTTACACAGAGCTTATTTGCTGCACACCAATCATCTACAATTACGGTCTTAACACTAAGTAGCTCATTACATTTGTTCCTCGTTTTTGCGCAGACCTTGAGACCCAAGTCATCAGCAAACAAATACGTACTAACATAATTGTCATTGAGATTAAAAGGAAAGTCATTTATATACAAAATAAATAGAGTAGGTCCTAAAATGGATCCCTGAGGAACACCTAGCTTAATAGGCCTAGTTTCTGACATAGAGCCATTTAAATATACATATTGACACCTATTTGAGAGATATGAGTTAAAGAAACTGACAGCAAGTTGACTAAAACCATAAGACCTAAGTTTATTTAATAGAATATGATGATTTACAGTATCAAAGGCTCTGGATAAGTCATAAGATCTGAACTTGACAGATTTTTTTAGTTCCAAACCATCAAAGCAATCATTTATGAAGGACTGGACTGCGCCAACAGTACACCGCTCAGCTCGAAACCCAAATTGACAAGTACTGAGTAAATTATTGGTTTCGAGATAGCAAACCAACTGCTTATGAACTAGCCGCTCCAACACCTTTGACACTGCTGTAACAATAGTTATAGGCCTATAATTACAAGTTTGGTCCTTTGGACCCCTCTTATGTACTGGAATCACTTTGTTTATCTTTAGTACATCAGGAAAAATACCTGTCCTAACACTTTCATTATATAAATAAGTTAGAATTTCACAGATTGAGTTGGCAGCCATTTTCAGAATAGGAGCACTTATACCATAACAATCGAGACATGTGCTATTACTTAAACTAAGGATAGCTGCATGAACATCTTCCACTTTAAATTCATTCAGGCAAAAGCTTACTGTAGAGTTCCACTGAGCACAGTGCTTACCAAGGTAGAAAGAATAGTCATTATTGCTAGGTGGAATACTTTTGCAAGTCTCCAAAACTGAGCCAACAAAATATGAATTAAAACTATCAGGTTCCAGTACATGAGATGAGTTAGATGACATACTATTTTAGCCCTGACTGATTTATTAATAATGCTCCAAGCAGCTTTACTTTTGTTAGTTGCTTTATCAAGTAAAGTGTTATTAAAGTCAAGCTTTGCTTTTTTTATTTCATTTCTGTAAACATTTTTAAGATTTCTATATTTATTTCTAAAATCAATATTTTTCTCATTGCTTGTGTTTTTATAATATAATAAAGTCTATCAAGCTCCTGCTTTGTCTTATTTAGACCTTCATGATCCCAGGCAACATTTACTTGTTTAGATTTAGATTTCTTATTTTTTAAAGGCATAGCACAGTTCAGAGCCAATAAGAACTTTTCTAAAAATAACTTAAACTTAAGGTTAACATTTGACTTAATAACATAAATATCATTCCAATTAGTGAGACCTAGGTAAGACGCAAAAAGTGAGGAGCCCAATGTAGAAATGGGTCTAACAATAAACATTTGTTGTATAATCCTAGACATTACATTGTCTAAAGTAGCTTTGAAGAGGATGGCCATATGGTCTGAAGCACCAGTGTGAATGACTGAAGATTTTCCCTTATTTTGATGAATAGTCGTCAGCAGATTATCAATACAACTACCCTTTGTTGCATCTCCTCCAAGGGTAGGTCTTGTAACTTCAGCAACAGTAATATTTAGTCCAAAACTGTCAATGAGGTTGAATAGTACTTTGGCCTCTGAGTCATTTCTGTTAAGAAAATTGACATTGAAGTCACCCACAAAGAATATATTACATTTATTATAATGCAGGAAGGACAGAATGTCATATAACTTATCATAGAATAGTGATAAGTTACCTGCTGGAGATCTATAGAAAGTTACCACTAGAGTTTTCCAAGTTGGCAGCATTATTGCTGCTAATTCACAAACAAGTTCCTCCGAGAAACAAGACAATTTATCATAAGAAACAAATTCAGTTCCTTCCTTAACACAGATAAGCACACCCCCATGAATATGTTTTTCTCTTGCGAAAAAGTCAGCGATAACATAGCCAGGTATCACTAAATTGTTTATATCAGTTGAGGACAACCAGTGTTCTGCAATACACAGTACATCTGTCTTATATTGACTATTTAAAATATCGATGAGAGGGAGTTTGTATACTCGTATGATATAAATAAAGGGAAATTTATATATATCATAATATATACCGGGTGCTTCAAAAAAATGTATACGCACTTTAAACTATCGTAGTTTTCACGCTCTACAAGGCTAATGTTATATTTCTTCGCCAGGTGGCAGCATAATCGTCCCTTTGTGTTATATTGTTAGTTGGAATTTGTAATATCAACATGGCGGACGTACGTTTGAGTTTTGAAGAACGTAAGCAGGTTATTAAGTGGTACTGGAAGTTTGAGAATGTAAATGAAGTTCAAAGACAGTGGAGAAGGGATTATGATACAGAACCACCTTCAAGATTAACAATTACACGCATACGAGACAAATTCGAAGTTCATGGAACAGTGTGTGATGTGCATAAAGGTCATTCAGGTCGACCTCGAACAGCTACAAGTGATGAGTCTTCAACGGCAGTCTTGGAACTGTTTCAATGCTCTCCTAACAAATCTTTAAGGCAAGGGGCACGTGAAAGTGATGTAAGTGCTAGCAGCGTGCTACGCATTCTGAAGAGAGGCAAGTATCATGTTTACATTCCAAGGCTGGTGGAACAGCTAAGTGACGACGATCTAGATCGAAGGTTGCAATTTTGTGAATGGGTTCAGGAGATGGTGATACGTGAACCGGAATTTATGGGTAGCATCATTTGGTCGGATGAAGCCCAATTCAAACTTAATGGAACTGTCAATAGGAACAATTGTGTTTACTGGGCTGAAGACAATCCTCACATTACAATTGAAAAAGCTGTAAATTTGCCTGGTGTAAATGTGTGGTGCGGTTTGTCTTCAAGGGGACTCATTGGACCTTTTCGATTTGAAGGTACTGTAACTGGTATTAATTACCTAATAATGCTTGCTGATTCCACATTTCCTGCCATTCGTGCATTATACTGTAATGATAATTTTTATTTTCAAGAAGATGGTGCCCCCGCCGCACTATCACAGGGACGTACGAGCTTACCTGGATCAAAATTTGCCGGGCCAGTGGATAGGACGCAGGGGGCCAATCGAGTTTCCAGCACGCTCTCCAGACCTTACACCACTGGATTTCTTCTTATGGGGCACAGTAAAAGATGAGGTGTACAAACGTAAACCACGTAACCTAGACATTCTTTGGACTGAGATTCAAGCTGTGTGTAGAGAAATCTCATTGGACGTTTTGATACGATGTACAGAATCAGTGGTGACGTACTCGGAATTGTGTTGATGCTGCAGGTCACCAATTTGAACAGTATTAACATTTGTTATTTAAATTTCATTTACATTGGACTTTAAGCTTTCTAATTTCCTGAAATTTTACTTTGTAGAACGGCAAATAAATTTTCTATGGAAGTTCAAAGTGTGTATACATTTTTTTTAAGCACCCAGTATATATATATATATATATAAAGCGAAAAAGGGAAAGAAAAATCGCTACAAACAGGATTTTTTAGATAAACATTTTTAAATAATAGTTTCTTACTGCTCTAAGTCTATATTATTACCAGATTTATTTTTTCACACCAAGAGCCACTCACCCTGTACATTATATTCTATATATAAAGGCTATGCAGTTGCATATAATGACGGTATACGAATTATTTCCTAAGTTCCAATTCAGTCAGTAGACCGTCATTATGTGTTGTACAAAATATCAACATTTCCTGTTTACATGGAGACTATTGATAAGTATGTGAGCCTTGAGTATGTGAGCGATTACTTGGCGTTGGCCAATGACCACAGAGATATGCGATCTAACTGAGAGAGACTTGAAGAGCTGCACCAAAGGGAGGTGAATTTGTCAAATGCACTGAGATATGTCTCAAATGTGTGGAACATCGGTGAAAAAATAATACTTGTAGTGTCTGGCAATGCCAGTAATGTGACAAAGGTTATAAAAGACATCTTAAGCTGAAAACACTTGGGTTGTTTAGCACATTGCCTACATTTAAGAGTGGAGAGTGAGAACATTACAGTAGTATTAGAAAATATCATGAAAATAGTATCATATGTTAAAAGAAGCACAAAAACAACAGAATGGCTCTTGACCTACCAAAAATAAAATAATGAAAATGGTAATGCATCCAAGAAGTTAGTCCAAGACGTTTCGACAAGATGGAACTGCACATTCGTTATTCTGAAGAGGTTCTTGCTTCTCCATGAGCCTTTAAAATCAGAACTTGCACCTTTGTAAATAACACAGACGTATATAACAGGATGAGCTAGAGGATATTTTTGAAATTTATAAACGTAGTGGTATAGGGTGCATACGTCCATGTAGTGTATATGCTGTATATCTTCCGCACAAAAGTGATACATTACGGTCACTTCTTCCCACAAAAAATGCGTCTTGTGGATATAGAGACAAGGTGTTCAACACTGGGTGAGTTTCCAAGTATGCTAGCTCTTTTTCTGATTTTAGTTTGTTAAAGCCACGCTACCACATCTCTACCGCCTTATAAAGTGTACGTGGCAGGCTTTCTATTATTACTCTTGTCCTATAATTTCTGGCTGTTCAGTCATGTCTCTATTAGGCCTCTTGACGATGTGTCTGACAATCCCAGTAATATGACAACAGCTATAAAACATGAAACCCATCCAGGAAAACAATAACGATAGGATAAGGAAAATAAGTGGCACAGGTGATTCCACTCCTGTAACCAATATAGGCCTAGGCTTACATGACAAAAATAAACCGAAGATTACCAGATATTATAAAGCCCAGTCCAATGGACCATTTGAGGTAGTGATTTAAAGTAGGGATAAGAAAAGAATTAACCCATTTATGGCAGGAAAAACAATAAAACATCACTGTGAGGATCAGTGGCGTCGGGCCGGGGGGGCACGTGCCCCCCCCCAACATTATGCAAAAAAAGAAAAAAATAATATAAATTATCTTTAAATTACGTATATGTATACACTAAAAGTTACGAATGAATAACTAATATAGATCCCCCGTTAGTCTATTTTTCTGTATGCATCTAATTTGATTCTGTGTGTGTAAAGTATGCGCGTGTTACAACTAAATTTACAAGTGCCGGTGAGCCGACTCTGGCCGGTTGCGCCCGAGCTGGAGCAGCCAATCGAATGCACCCGAGCCCAGCCGACGCCGGCCGAGGGCCTCCGAGCATTGACGACGCCTGGCGGAGGGATATCATACCAGCTCAGTGCGCGTGTGTTGTGTTGTGTAGGTGGTCGCCACGTTTTATTCGTTCAATAAGCTTATTGTTACTAGCTGAGCTGCTATTGTTTGTGTAATTTTTGCGGATGTTCGTTTGTTATCATGTCTAAGAAACAGTCCTCTGTACTAACATTCTTTAAAAAACTTTGAAATTCAAGTGAAAGTGTAAATGAAGATAGACATTTAGCGGGAAGTAGCACTGGAGGTAGCGTTGGTGATGAATCGCCATCTTGTTTACGCCCAGATCGTGATGCTACATTCCAGGGCGAAAGTAGAGATCCTTCATTGGGAGTACAAAGTGCAGATATTGCAAAAGGAGCATTTCAGCCTGTTGATTGTTTTAAGGTAAGCAAGATTCAATCCAAATCGAGGCAGTTCAAAGAATCCTGGTACAGTGAATTTAATTGGGTCGAATATAGCCCCATTAAAGACGCTGCATTTTGTTACCCATGCCGACTATTTTGTCAACATAAGTCTGGTCGCGGGGAGGAGTCATTCACTAAACTGGGCATGAACAATTGGAAGAAAGCTTTGGAAAAATTCAGGAAACATGAGAATAGTGAAATACATCAAAAATCTAAACAGTTTCTCAATGAGTATAGAAAAGCAGGAAGCACGGTAGCAGATTCGTTGTCCTCGGCACATACTAAAATGGTTGAGATGAATAGGAGGTATTTAAAATTCATAATTGAAAACATCCTATTCCTTGGAAAACAGAATCTTGCCTTAAGAGGACATGATGAGAGTACTGCTTCATTTAACAGGGGGAACTTTATAGAACTGCTACAACTGAGATCTACTCAAATGGAGGAAGGAATCCAAACATTAATGAAATCCCCAGTCCATTCATACAAAAGTGCCCAGGTACAAAATGAGATAATAGATTGCATAAAAAGTGAAATGCTTCAACAAATTGTCCAAGAGGTGAGTGAGGCTTTGGCCTACTCAATTATTTGTGATGAAACTACGGATATTTCAACCCGTGAACAGCTTAGCATTTGCATTCGATACATTACTAAAATAGATGGACACATTAAAATCAATGAAAGGTTTTTGGGCTTCGTTGATGTGTCAGACACTACTGGTGAAAGTTTACATCACACTATTAAACAGTATCTGCAGCAGTTGGGTATAAGCTTAAATAAAATGCACGGCCAGGCATATGATGGAGCTAGTAACATGAGCGGCAAATTCAAAGGTGTTGCCTCAAGGTTCCAAGAAGAAGAGCCTAAAGCTTTGTACACACACTGCCATGCCCACTTGCTTGATCTGGCTGTTCAGAGATTTTGTGAAGAAATAAGACAGCTTCGGAATTGCTTATCCATAGTAAATCACCTGTATAACTTAATTAATGCATCAGCTAACAGGTTTTCAATATTTGAATCAATATGTAAGCAAAGCGGAGAAACAAAAATGAAAAGACTGGTGAGCTTGTCTCGAACTAGATGGACAGTTCGACACAAAGCAATCCATGTAATTCTAGAGCAGCTCCCTGAAGTGTACGAAACTTTGGAAGTTATTGCAAACGATGTATCAAATCGTAAAATTGCAGCCGAAGCTGATGGTCTAGCCAAACAAATCAGCACATTTGAATTTGTATTCAGTTTAAAACTATTGCACAGCGTTTTGAGTCAGACTGATATACTCTCCAAAGAACTGCAGAGTGAATCTCTTGACATTTCTAAGGTTTTTGCAAAAGTTGAATCAGTCATTGACTGTTTAAAACTGGACAGAAATGATGATGGCTTTATTCAGATGTGGAATGAGTCAGAAGAACAGTGTAACAAATATGGTATGAAAGGTTTGTCAGTTGAAAGGCCTTCACTACCACGCAAACGGAAGATTCCGAAAAAACTTGAAGCTAGTAGTAGCTCTTCAGATGCTGCATTTCATCAATCACCTGAACCTGAACCTGAACAGATGTTCAAGACTGGCATTTACTTTGCTGCTTTAGACACAGTAATTGTAAACCTGCAATCTCGTTTTTCCAAGAACGATTATGATAAAATCAACTGCATTGCCCAGTTACTATTTAATTGGACCGAAATTGACAATAACGCTGTTATGGCAATCCAAAAGTTTTATAACTTGTCTTTAAGTTTCTCTGTACATCTTAAGTTTTTTCACTGTTATGCAAAGAACAATTTTGTCAAAACAGACAAAGCAACCACAAGAATAACGTTCCAAGAGTTGGCTGATTTTTTTATTGAGAATGATCTTCAAGCCAGTGCACCAGATGTTTGGCAGCTACTAGAAATATCACTTTCGTGGCCTATCACAACAGCAAGCGCAGAAAGATCGTTTTCTACACTACGAAGGCTAAAGACATTTCTTCGAAGCACCATGACAGAAGACCGCTTAAGTGGGCTTGCCCTGATGTCTATTGAGCAAGAATTGACGTCTGAATACATGAAAGATAAAAAACTAGATCTGTTAGTTGACAGATTTTCAAATCTAGCCGATAGGAGGCTAATGCTTCATTAGAAGTAACGAAAATTGGTTCGTTGAAAACCATTACTGTAGTTCTGTTCACCTTAAAACTTTGTCTTGTACACAAATTTGTTTTTGTGTTATAAATGTCCTTGCAGTTATGTCTAGAATAGAATAAACTTGTATAATTTGAAATTGAGTCTTTTTACAATCCATCAATATAGTAAAAATTGATTAAAACCAATGTTTAACAAAAATACACATATACTTTACTTTAGTTCTTAAGTGGTAGTTTTCAAAAAAGTTTCCACGGGACCCCCCCCCCCCCGGAGACCCCGTGCCCCCCCAAATTATTAGGTCACGCTACGCCTATGGTGAGGATATAGACCATATAACTAGGGTTGGCAGGAGCTTAAAGGTAGTTTGCCAAAAATACTACGCAGCTAATTCTGTTGTAGATTCTCAACACCTAAAATCATACCTAGTGTTCACACCCGCAAATAAAGTTGAGTGTATCGGAGTAGTGTATGTGGAACCTGAGGTCACGGAGGAAGAAGTACTACAAGATGGGTACAGCATATACCCAATAATAAGTGCTCAAAGGATTAAAAAATGGACTGTTAAAAAGCTAATGAATAATTACTTCATGAGAATAACATTTGATTCTGAAAAATTACCAGAATATGTCACTCTAAATTATGTTAGGATTGCTGTGACCCATTATATACTACCGGTTAGACAATGCTTTAGATGCTTTAGCTGTAGTCTTGTAGCAAATTCTCCTTATTCAAAGCTTAGGATATGTAACTAGAATACATATCCTATGTGGGCTAGAATACCACAGCGGGGACTGTGGAAAACCACCTAAATGTATCAACTGTAATGGGGACCACCCTAGTAATAGCAAAGGATGTCCTGAATTCAAAAGACAAAAATGTATTGTCGAAAGAATGAGTATATAAGGAGTCCTATATAGAAGCCAGCAAATATCATTTACCTAATTACACTTCAGATTCTAGAATCGGTAATAGATTTAATAACAGTTAACTAAAAAAAGCTACTTATGTAAAAGTGATAAAGATTGATGTAAATGGTTCAAATAATTTTACCGCAAAGACATATCGGCATAATCATTATGCACATGAGAACAACCGGTACCTTCCACTTTTGGATTAAGAATTTAAGGAAGACAACAATATTGGGACTAGTAGCTCTAAGACAGAAATGAATTATAACAGCCCACATAGAGGGTACAATTCCAGGAAACCTAGCTATAGAGCGGGTAACAGAACTAAATCTTATATAAATTTAACCAATTTGGACTCTGAATCAAATCAGTCAAGTCCTAGTCCTATTGTGGGCAAAATAACTGTACCAGAACAGTCCACTGTAGTTGACAGGGAACAAAAAACTCTAAATAAAAAAGAGTGGAAGATAAAATTAGAGAATGTTTCAAAAATACATTGGAATCTAGTAAACAAACTACGTGGACAATATCTGGTAGTAACAGAAATAGTAAAAGTAGTACGATACGATCTGCACAGTTCAAAGGTAAATCAAATTCTAGTAAACAAAAATAGTTAGTTTATTGAAATACTTTGAGCTATAATTTTTTTTTAATCAACAAACATGTCTAATCTTGCTATTTTGCAATGGAATGCGAGGTCACTTAAACTTAAGTGGCATGAGGTGCTAAATGTATTAGCTCAAAATAGTATCGATATAGCACTAATACAAGAAACTTGGTTAAAGATAGATGATAAGCTATCGATGATAATTATAGGTTCGTCAGGGTAGATAGAGGCGATTCGTATGGTGGAGTTGCTTTTAATAGAAACAAAAGTATAAGATATAATGTTATAAGAGAGTATAACAACGATGTGTTACAGTTGTTAGCTATAAGATTTGAGAAGACTAACCATCCTATAAATGTATATTGTACTAACATAATATAGACCAATCTTTTTGGTACAATGAATTATTCTTGAATGATGGTGGTCAGACACTAATTGGGGGGGGGGGGATTTTAATGCTCCCCACCCCTTTTAGAATTGTAATAAGGCGGATATTAGAGGTAATTCAATATTCAAGGATATAGTAACTCCAATTTTATTCTGGTTAATGATCACAACCATACTACTGTGCCAAATTTATATAATAGACAATCAACCTTAGATTTAACCTTCATTACACCTAGTTTATACTCTCAGCTATTGACATGGAAGGTAGGTAATGATCCCATGGGAAGTGATAATTACTCCATTTACATGCAGTTTAAAATAAATTTAAGTAGGCCTAATATAATTAGAACAATCTCAAATCTACTTACTCAATGGAGTAATGTGTGAATAAAAACTAGTATATAAAATAAGATGATTTTATTCAGTAAATAAACAAAACCCATTCCAAAAAAAAAAAAATATATATATATACAAAATTGTGTGCAAGTAGGTGCTTGCGTGAGAAAAACATGAAAACGTTACTAAGTTCAATTTAACAAAAAAACAATTTCCTCACTGAATATTCAAATACGCCATCATATTGGCACGCTTGTCTTTGCCTCTTAATGTTGTGTCGGGATTTTCATAACGAACCACCCCAGGTTGGTCATCTTCATTTGGGACGCTATCAAGATCCCCATACTCAAAGTCATCCTTTAGATACTTGGCAATGTTGTGTAGCACAGCGCAACTGACTACCACTTGTGGAATGTTGTTTAATGCAACTCTAACACAGTTTCCCAGGATTGGGAATCTCCTTTTTAACTGGCCAAAACATCTTTCTATTATAATCCTTTCTCTAGCATGGATTAGATTGAACTCTCGTTCTTGATGCGTTCGTGGAGGCTTGAACGGTGTAATCAACCACGGCGATAAACCGTATCCTGAATCTCCTAAAAGACAAACTGCTCCATCATACTGTGACACGATGTCTCTGACATGACTATTCCTCCATACTCTGCCGTCGTGAACACTGCCGGGCCACTCTGCACTAATACTTGTAAACTGTTCCAATGCATTGCATGTTGCCTGGACATTTATACTAGGATATCCTTTTCTACAAATATACTCATCACCGTCCAGCCCAGGCTTTTGTATCTCAATTTGAGTACAATCAAGGGCACCAATTACAGACGGCAAACGAAAATGTCTCTGCCACAAAACTTTAGCCTCGGTCATATCTTCAGCTGTAGTTGGAAACCGTATCCAATTGTGTGATTGTTCAACTACTCTACTCATCACGTACCTTATAGTCTTGTTGGCAGTAGTATGATGTACACCCACATCTTGAGCTACACCAGACTGAAAGCCAGGATCACCCACAAACCTCAGAAATATTTCCATTTGCTGTCTTCTGTAAATACCAGCGCCACGAGTATCACTTTCTTCAAGAAACTGTGCCGCAAGGAAATCAACACTCTCACTGTTAAACCTTAACAGTTCTTTAAATTACGTTTGTTTATTTCAGAGCGAACAGAATAAATTTTACGTTGACGAATAGGCGTAAACTCAGCCATGATCAACAACAAACTGTGGACCGAGCAGATAGGTAGTAAATGCTAGGAAAAAGTCTAGCATGCCCCAGACCAGGCTTGAAAATATTGAAGCATATGCTACAGAAAAATCTACTTCAAAAGTTTTATTCACACCATTTTTTAAGAATTTACTACTCGTCCGGGAAAACTCTAGAACTTACTACCCCTAGCAAGTGCTAGTGTGTTTATTCACACAAAACGTAGCATTTACTTAAGAAATCCCTAGTATTTGCTTATGCTAGTTTTTATTCACATGGCCCATTGGAGTCAATGTAGGATAGTTGTGAAGATGTAGCAGCACATTTGTTGCAGTGCCAAATTTCAGCTTCAGCCTTTGTATTTTTTTAGTATTTTGCTGTCGATATTTATACACTTGGTGTAGAGCAACATTGTGCAAGGTCCTGTACAGCGTATGGCTGAGTACTTAACTCCTATAGTGCACACCCCACATGGGTACTTTGATGAGTTTTTGTTATTATTTTGAGATAGTTTTAAGTGGTAAGGAGAGTTTTCAGCTCAGGACCAATTTAAGTCTTGACAGAAGTTCCAGTATTTAATAAAAAAAGTTGAAGATGAGTATATGAGTACACAGTGTTGAATGGAGATTTGGCTAACTTCTCTGGTCGATTGAATAAATAAAAGAACAGTGTTGAATGGAGATTTTGCTGACTTCTCTGGTCGACAGAATAATTTTTCTCTGGCAGTACTCAGTGGCAACTACTCAGTTCATCACCACTGATACACCTTGTCAAGTAATAAACTATATAAAATGATAAATATTTATTCAGGTTGGTGTTAGGTATAAAACCGAGTTTGTGAGAGGCAAATAATTTAACAGCGAGTCAGTCTCTTATATTATATCATATAACAGAGTCAATTCTTCAAAGTAGAAGTGTGTCAGAAGGAATGAATAATTTTATTTGATTATCAGGTTTAATCACGTACCGTGTCAAGTAGAATAATCTAGTCAAGCAGTGAGAGTGAGATGGTAGTATACAGCTTGGCTATTTCCTGTTGTAAGATAATAACAGACTGTTGGTAATAACAGAAGTGTAAAATTTTGTTTGATTTTGGGGAGTAATCTAATTCCTTGTCATAAAGTGGAACCCAAGCAGCCTAAGCTAGATATGTGGTGGGAGTCAGATGTAGATAAATGACAGCAGACATTAGGTGCACAGTCAGCAGCTCCAGGTCAGTGCTCCAGTGTGACATACGTGTACATAACACTGCTGGCCACTTGCTACTGAGACGGAAGTCGGTCACTGTTGTTGAATTGGCATGTTCAAGTGTTGTACATCTGGCAAGAGTGACATCATATATTTTACTAATATATTGGAGCAATTGGCTTGAAAATTAATTAGTTTCTTAATGTCAAATGAAGAAACTCTTGTTTAATATAGTCAAATTTATAGTATTACTGTGACCTAAAAATATGCGTAATAATAATGCATAGCTTTTTGAAATTGAGTCAGTTACTTGTGTTGTTCTATTTTCTTGGATCTTTATAAGTGAGTGGACTTACAGTTGTTCCAGGTAGGTTGTGTGCACAAATATAGTAATGGTTGTTGGATAATTACCACATATTATACACTTTACACTGGAGTCAGTCAGCCATGTTTGTTTTGTCAAAGAAATGAACACTCTGCACCTGCCTCATGTGTCCAATGCCTAGTATCTGAAGTGAGCACTGACGATGAGATTATGTTTTCGTAACCAATATTTGACACTGGAAATACAATGTAAGTTACTGTAATTATTTACACTTATTTAATTTAGATTTAGTTATAAGAAAGTGACGTTTACAAAGTTTTTCTTGTTAAAATGTTTTAAATATTTCAAAATTTAGGTATATTTATTTTTTTCTATAAATTGCATAATTGTTATGTATAAAACTATTGTAATTTGCACGTTGTACATTTCAATACATTATAATATAACAGCAAGTATGAATCCAAGCGATCTGCTATCTCAGCATTCATTGAGAAACTGAAACCACTCGAAAAACATTATTGTAGAGGAAGGTCTTCAAGAGTTTACTTACCTAGTGAACTCTCACTAAATAGATTATGGAGGATGTACAATGAGACACGTGAAGATAATAACCTTAGAGGAAAAAAAATACTTTTTCCGCCTATATGTCAGAAAAACATATAATTGGGTTTGGGCAACCGTCCACAGATGCTTGTTCCTATTGCCTTCAATTAAGATGAAAGAGATGAAATTACGAAGAAGTAAAGGATTGGCATACGTAACTAAGAAGAAACAAATTGTTAGTGCTAAGGAAGAACCTAGTACTAGGGTAAGTGTTTTTTAATTGATTAATAGTTATTAAGGATAATAATATCATCGCTGTCGTGTATCAAAACTTTTTAAATCAAAAGGCATGGGTTTCAATACCATAGGAAATACGAAATGAACACAGGTTAGACATAGTTAAGAAATTTTGAAGGCTTGAAATATAGGGCTAAGTGGCTGACACTCAGTAATGTCAGCTACTAACATAGGTTTTATTTTACAGGCAATTTGCAAATGTAAGAACGAGTGTAAGACGATCAGTTCTGATTGGAAGTTGAATACTGACTTTTACAACTTGGAGGATAATGTCAAACAAAACAACCTTCTCATGGGACTTCTAATTCTTATACCAGTAAAAAGAAGGCGACATGGTAACTACACAAATGAGAAGGACAGTAGAAGGCAATGCACTATTTGCTTTACTCTACCAAATGAAGGAGGTGGTGTGTTCAGTGTTTGTAAACAAACTTTTTTGGATACATTCTCCATAAACAAGAGGCGAGTTGAAACATTAGTGAGTGCGAAAAAATTGGGCATGACCTCATACACTGAAAAAAGAGGTAATAAATTGAAAACAAGGAAATTCTCTCAAGAACATGAAATGCTTGTTGTTGGACACATAAACACTTTCCCACGTGATGAGAGCCATTACACAAGGAATAAAAGTTCGAGGAAATATCTTAGCCAAGATCTAAGCATAAATAGAATGTATCTTGCATTCAAAGAACTCCACACTGACTCTCCGATAACTTATCGTATCGTATTGTTCATAGAATCATCTTCCAATCTCCTTCCACTCTTCCTCAGTACTGGGGAACTGTAAATTAAAAACATAGCATTAATTACTTACAAAGAAGGCAAATTTGGTAACTTTATAGTTTCTATACGAACCTAAGAAATTAAAAAATTTCAAACTGTAGGAAACAATGCCCTGATTCCGAATATGATAATTTTTTTTACGTCGGGAAACCCCGGCAAATCTGAAAAACGGATTTTTTTCTGAAGTTGCTCATGTTGGTACTCAAATTACCGTTTTTCCTATGTTCCGGGGTTTTCCGTAGATTACCGTCACCAAAATTTATCAATTTTTTACACTTTGAAAAGAAAATATTTTTTATTTGTGAGGTATGTATGGAAAGTATATAATTCACGCAAATATTCAAATAAAAACGCACCATTTCTAACGTACATGGTCATACAACAAGTTGGGGCATATTACGGAATTTCCGCACCAGGATTGCTAGTATTGAATTTATTTTCTCTTTTTAGGATTCTGATATTGATGACGCCGGTAATTCAGCTATCACTGCTTCGACGCAGCATGTGTGATCCCAGTTATTAAACAGCCAAAACGATAGCCCGGGGACACTATCTACACGTCCGTCTTCCTGCTCTTCCAGCATTTCTAGAAGTACAGGTCCAGGTCAATTCAAGCGCCAAAAAAAAGCAGAAGATAAAATATTGGCCACTGTTGGTGATAAGCTTGCTGATATTAAACGTGAAGACCGGTTCGATATGTTTGGAAAAAATGTTGCTGCGAAACTTCGATCTTTACCCCAAGAACAGCGCATATACGCAGAAAAGGAAATTAATGATGCACTTTTCGATGCGGAGGTTGGCGCTTTACAACAAATATCGACATTTAACATGTCCAATGCTTTTTTCCCACCTACACAACCCAACTATCAACAGCAGACATCACAATCTCAGAGTTTACCAACCCAGTTCCCAGGTACATCTGGCGCACAGAACTTATGTCAGTATTATTCTAATTATGCTCCAAACACACCACAAAATTGAACATTATTTTATCTTTTGGCTTTTCCCATTTATAATTTGTGACATTTAAATATGAGCCACACACGTATATTGTGAATTTTTGAACATTTACAACTTTTAAAAGGAGTGATGTTTAACCTTAAGGCGTTTTTGTTTTTCAATTTCTACGAAGTTTATAATTTTAATTCGTAAGTGTAGGCTATCTACATGTTACTGATAAAATTTACTTTGTAGACATTATTTGTTACATGAATAATATATGTATAGGTCCAAATATGTATCCTCGTCCATCCTGAGGTAATTATAGGTGTCAGAGCATGCAGTATTGGAGTATGCGGTACTTTGTACACCACGCGACCTGTTGTGTAACTTTTATTAATGCGCCCTATTGAGGGTTAATCCGATACTGTGACGGCATCGATGAGCCAGAGATCTTTATAAATCAATTAACACAAGTGAAAATGAATACATAACACAAAATAACGGTCTACCGACTAAATTAGGACATGGATAATAATTCGTATACCGTCATTATGTGCAGCTGCAAAACCATTACATATGGAATAGAATATATGCACCTTGCTGATATCTATAGGTGCTAAAAGTGAACAACCTTCAAGTAACTTGCGTACCAGTTCCGTCAAAATTTCTGTAAATTAAAAATGCGATATTTGTACAGAACTAATATGTTTTGCTATACTTCGTCTAATGCTCCCTACGTTTTAACCAGATCCCTCTGAATACTTTGAACCATAAACTCCATATTCCTTATAACTAAGTGTTACTATTCTGATACACATGGTTTGATTTAAATCCATAATGTTATCGCGCATTTCACCCATAACTATTGTAATCTTGTGGCGTTTGCCACTTAATTTTCGTTGGCCGATGGACTGTCCAGTAGCAGTTTCCCTACAGCTGGCCGAGTTGTCTGCATTTCCAGATGGTTAACCTTTTCTTCGAGATGATTCTTTGGAATTCTGCCTGTTATGGTTTGTTCTAGTGTTCAGGCTTATAGATTTCTGGATTTAGGTTCTCTCGCTCTCTTCTCTTCAGGCTTCCGTAGGGCGAGGACGTTCTACGAGTTTCAGTGGTCTGAGTTCAAAATCAAAGCTGGCTGCCCGCTACTTCGACGAACCGGTACGGGTTTTGGTGTTTAATATCGTGGCCTGCCTTCCAATTAACGTTCCACGACCTCATTTAATTAATTAGGGCCCAGTCATTCCAAATTCAGTGTACGTGACGAATAACGATTCGCCACAATCTTGTCAAAATTATTAGCCATCAATTGGGAAAAACAGATGAGAAAAAGGTGAATGGAGTTGGTTCAGGGTTTACCTAATGCCAGAAATGGAGAAGAATATTGGTCTAAATATGAACAAATTAAAAATTTCTGTTGTAGCTCACTAGAACAATATTTAAAAATAACTGGCATCATATACGGTCAGAGTGGGTTGTGGGACTGCAGAATTATGTCTTTTCAAAATAGAACAAACAACCGACTTGAATCAATCAGTTCAAAAGTTGTTCAAGTTGTTGAAAGACTTTCCAAGTTGCCTGATTTATTCAAAAATTAGGAAAATCTTATGTTATCTCTAAGAACAGAGCACGGTGCAAGAATTTAAAAAAATCATCTCAAGATAATTTTAAATATGTACCAATGTCTGTTCCAGTGCAACTCCTTTTGAAGGTCAATAAAAATATCTTAAAATTTTGACACCATGGAATTCTTCCTGACCAATTCAAACGTATAAAGTAAAAATAGTGGGTGAGGAAGGCAATGGAATGAAACTCAATTCCAACAGTGGTGTATTGATTACATATTTAAGTTGCATATGTCTTTTGTTTGTTAGTATGCTACTACCTTGCCACCACATTTTTAAAGTTCGTCAGCTTAAAAACGAGAGCTTGTTTTCGAGTACTCTAATTGCATCACGGTAGACAAAAGCATACTACATGAAACACTGCAGAGTATTAAATAAAATGGAAGTTATGAACCAAAATGTATCGTTGGATGTTTCAACCACTCCTAGGAGTAGAATACTTTCACAAAACGACAAATTTAGAATGACAGCAGCAAGGGTGCAGAAATTAGCAAGTGTTGGGTCTGAATGCTCCTCCACAGTATTTCTGCAAGGACTAAAAACTATTGACCAAATAGTGAGCTATTGGGAGAGGAACATTGAAGTTGGTGTTCAAAAAATTACAAATATTCAACAATGTTCAGAAGATATTAAACATCAGTCCGAAACATGTCCAAAACTACACAAATTTCTGATTCTTCTTATGATCAACAGTCTTCATCTACTCTTTTCCAGATAAACCTAATGGATAAAATGGACTTGTAGACCAGGTGGACCACTGTGAAGTTGTAGAGCAGCTTGACAACAGTGATGTTGCAGTATAACAGTCAAATATTAAAGAATCTGCAGCTAATGTTTCAGTTCTGGAAATACCTATATTACCTATTGTGAAAAGGAGAGGAAGACGAAAAAGTAACACAAAAACCGTTATTGGAATGCCTATCAAGATGAAGGCAATCGTTAAGAAAAACATCCTAAACGTTAGGATGAGGAAATGCTTCTGTGTCGGCAGAAGATAGGGAAGAAAAAGTTATAGCGGGAACAATACTTTTTGAGTCTTCTGTTGAACAGAATCCTAGTAAAATGTTCTCAGATTGCCTTGATAAATGTGCCGATATAAATAGACTAAAAAGAAATTTTAGAAATCAGATGTGCAATAACATGTCTTGAAGCCGAAAACTAGAAGGTGGTCATTGTGTGATTTTTATGGCATAATAAACATAATGTTAGTCAATTGCTATGTAATTTACGTACCTAACATAACTGCTCAGGGCTCTAAGCCGGTCTCGAGAAGTGAATTTGCTAGAGAATTCCATTGTGAACTTGTCAAGCCTTGGCTTCAACATCGATAACTCATCACGAATTTGCCAAAGTATCTATCGGGAATCTATCGCCAGCATCCTCAAGCCATTTAGACCAATGGCTACGTCTCATTGGTCTAAAGCCTTTATTTTGAAGTAACTCCCCGCCTTCTGCTTTGTTTTACAACTGAGAAAATAGTATAATATGCTAAAACAATTGCAGGAAGAAGTATTTTAACTTTCTTATTTATTGAATAATACGTTTCTTATTCATAAATAATTTACTCTGGTTCTTTCCAGATGCCGAAGAAGACAAACGACATGATTTGGAAAGAAACGCAGCCCAATCACAAGAAGAATTTGTGCTTGTTCCTTCTGGCCAAGAAAATGTGTTTATCTTGAAACCGATTGCAAACTCATCTCCATTAGTTGAAGATTTTGATCAAGACACAACTTGGGGTGATGAAAATGGTTTCTTGCCTACTGAAAAAAATATTACTGATGTGTCTTTTGATTTGGAACAGATAATATCCGAAGGAATTGTGAAAGAAGGAAATTTAGACAAACAAACAGAAAATACCATCCAAGAGATACCCGATGAAAGACATGTACAAACTGAAAATGCAACTACACTAGAGGCTGAAGTACACACAAAAAATACTAAAAATACTACTATACAAGAGATACTCGATGAAAACTATGTACAGACAGATAACACTCCTTCACAAGAGATTGCCGATGACAACTATGAACCAACAGATTTGGAGGAAGTCGATTCAAATGCAGAAAAAGAACATGAAATGAGAGGCAATGAAACAATCAAAGAAAACGCAAACGGAATAAAAAACCTATGAAACAATTATGGGAGTCAGAACAAAATAAAGCAAAGAGAATGAAGGGGGAGGAATATTTTGGAAGGAGGAATAATGATTCCAATAAAAATGTGTTTGACGTTAGAAGGCCCAAAAGAAAACTGAAACAACGTTGTCAATGCGAAGCTAAACCTAACTCCCAATTTAAGTGCTACAAATTTTAGAAGAAATCAGAGAAAAACTATTTAAACATTTTTAGCAATTGGATTGGAAAGAGAGGAAAATATTGGTGAAACAATTAGTTGACAGAAGATCTGTTTCTAATAGAAGAGTTAACTCCGTAGAATTCCGTCGTAAAGGGTCTCTATATTATCATTTGAATTTGGATGACAATGAAGAGAGAGTAAGAGTTTGCAAAAAGATGTTTTTGAGTACGTTGTCTGTGGGAGAATGGTCAGTTACAAACTGGGTTTCAAATCCCTCTGCAAGACAAGAAAATGAGAATTCAGAGGAAAAGGGTGATAGTGGACTAGATGGAGATGTCAATAATGACGTTGAGCAAAACGTACAATCAGTTAAAAATAATAAAACGGCAAAGGAAGACAGCATTCGCAAGAAAATTATCAAAGAGTATTTTGCTATGCTACCTAAATTAGAATCCCACTATTGCCGAAAAAAACACCCAAAAACTCTATCTTGAGCCAAACTGGCAGTCGAAAGCTCAGCTTTACAGGCATTATCGAAGTTATTGTGAGTCAGAGGGAAAGAAGCAGTTTATAGCTTCTGACTGCTTGTTTTACTCTCTGTTTGATGAATTAAATCTTGGATTGTTTTCTCCTAAAAAGGATCAGTGCGATCTATGTTGTTCATTTAACAAAGGAAACTTAACACAAGAGTTGTATGAAGAACATATTAAAAAGAAAGATGAAGCAAGATCAGAAAAAGATGCTGACAAAGGGAATACAGATGAAAGAACGGCTGTGTACTCTATGGACATGCAGGCTGTACTTTTAAGTCCTTCTTTAAAGGCCTCAACCTTGTACTATAAAATGAAACTTAAAGTTCATAACTACACTTTCTATGACCTGAAGACTAATGACGCATTTTGTTACATTTGGAACGAAAATGAAGTAGGTCTGGACGCAGATGAATTTGCATCGATAATCACACATTTCTTAGTTAATGAGGTGGACAGATCAAAATATGACCATGTCATATTGTACAGCGACGGGTGTACTTACCAATATAGGAATCGTGTACTATCGAATGCACTTCTTTTTACTAGTAGTGTAACTGGACTGATAATAACTCAAAAATTCCTTGAAAAGGGTCACACCCAAATGGAGTGTGACTCTATGCACAGTGTGATAGAAAGAAAGCTGCACAATAGAGAAATTTATTCACCTGCTGGGTATGTAGAGGTGTGTAAAACCGCTAGACTTAATCCAAGGCCTTACAAAGTTAACTATTTGGATCACACATTTTTCAGAAAATACAACACTTTGCAGTTTGTGTCTTCAATACGTCCAGGTAAAAAAAGGGGGATCCTCTTGTAACTAACTTGAGGGTCATAGAATACAAGCCTGAAGGAACAATTAAAGTCAAGCTGAACTTTTCGGATAAGTTTTTAGATCTTCCTCAACGGATCAAAAAGCCCCCATATGAAGTTTCTTTAAAAACATTACATAAGAAGCAAATCCCCATCAAATCAAGATTGTACAAGGACTTACAGTCATTGAAAAACGTGCTACCAAGAGATGTGCACAGCTTCTACGACAACCTTCCTCACTACAAAAATGAATCTAAAAGCATCTGTGGCGAGGAGGACAACTGCTCATGTATCGTAATACCTTAACACTTACAAGTATTTCTTTTTCAGTATGCTCAAGTCATTTAAATACATTTTTCTTTAAAAACAGAGTTAGTTTATATTCTTCCAGGTACTCTGTCCTTTAATTTCTAGTTTCTTATGTAGGAGCGTAAATTTGTTTTTTGAAATTTTTTTTGCTCCATACGTAAACAATTTGTTGTTGATAAGTCTTTGAATAAACGTGGATTTTATATTTATTGTGTACAATTTTCTTAATATTATTTTCCCATAGACTATTAATAGAATTAATATGAAACCCACTTATACAGACTAGTATGAAAACCACATAAGTAATAAAACCTCGTACATCAAAGCTGTTATTAAAATGCAAACCTTGTATGTCATTTTTTAAATATTAACAAAAATGATAGGATGAAATAAAGTTAGTTATTCTATTTAAAACAAATTTTTATTATTTTCAAAATAAAACAGTTTTGAAAACGTCCTATAATAACAATAAAAAACAGTTTTTATTGCCTCCTGTAAAATTTCATATTTTTGATTTACAAGGTTTTACATTTAAGGTGACGATATACTGTCCTATTCACACGCTCACAAAATGGGTAAAGAAAGAAAGAAACACTTCTATAATGAGGTAAAGTTGGGACCATATGGCACTTTCTAACATTGAACCTCTTAAAAAATTAATCTTAATAATGCACATTAGGGCTACTATTGGTGGACATCCTCCAGTTAGTCTACTGAATAGTTTAGTAGAATGTTCAGCCGAAATCGATTTCAAGACATACTGGCTTATTTACATATGGTGGACACAAGAAACCTTCCCAAACCTAAGGAACCAGATTATGATCCTTGTGCTCGTGTACAACATCTCATAGACCACATGAATCAAATTTCTAAGCGTCATTACACTCCCAACAAATTTCTATCTATTGATGAGAGTATAATACTTACCAAATGTCACAATCTTCTGATGCAGTATATACCCAAAAACACCACAGATTTGTTGTCAAGTTGTGGTTGCTGTGTGATGCAGTAACACACTATTGTGTCCATTTTTTCTCTACAAGGGAGCCAAAAATACAGAAAGAGTCAAAGAAACGGGTCTTGGTTACAATGTTATCACTAAACTTCTCGATGTTGGAGGGTGTTTGTGGAAAGATTTCCATTTATTTGTGGACAATTTGTTTACCTCCATTAGACTAGCTAAATCTTGAAAAGTTTACACATATTACAGGTACAATCCGAATGAATGGGAAAGGGATTCCTCTAGAAATGTAAGAAAACTATACAATTTGACAGAGAAAATATAAAAGAAAAATATAATGTTGTTGCTAGGATACAGACAGAGAAAACTCAGAAAACACCTGTCCTCTTGCTGTCAACTGATGCAAAGGCTGGAGAACAACAACAATAAAAAAGGGGAAACAAAATCTATACAACTAGTAAACCCAGTTTTCTAACCACGTTCCCTTTCTCAAACCAATCTCAATCCTGCAATCTCTTTTGTTGCATCTCCAATGATCACTTCTGTCCGATAAACTAAGAGTCATGTCGTGATTGTTTGCACAAACCCGAGTATGATGTAAAATCCCTTTACTGCTTTGTTTTTGTTATTAATTTCCCACTGGAGCCCACTCACTCCATACAAAATGTATTTTTTCACGTAAAACCGGTAAGAGGTTTTTACAGGTTGGCAAAACTCTTTTTTCTGAATAAAAGTCCCTAATGACATTCACAATCACTCGCCTGTCGAACTCGTCTATTTTAATTTTGTATTGATCACATCTTTGACGTTTTTTTACCAGGGCTCATCAGTTTTTCTGCAGGAATGGATTTTGCTTCTTTTCTTATTCTTTTTATTGATTGTTTCGTTGTCTGTCCCTCCACACACGTCCTACAGGATGCAGCCCCTTGATGTCTCTTTCTACTCACCCCTTAAATCAAGATGCCGAAGTGAATGTGATTTGTACATGAGGTCATCTAACCTGTTGAAGATAACACCATACGAAATAGCTGGGCTCTTCAATAAAGCCTATTGTAAAGTTGCGACAATGACGAATGCAGTGGCCGGTTTCAAAGACACTGGAATTCATCCAGTTAATCCTGATGTCTTCACAGACATCGATTTTCTCCCGGTAGATACCCTCTTATCTAGCCTTGAGGTATCTGAGATCGTCGTGGAAAATGATGAAGTTATCGAATCTCCAATTTGCTAACCGCAAAATACTCCTGATGCTGGTAAAGCACCTAATGGTTCACTTGACAACGACCAGTCTGTGTAGACCGTCCACATCTCGACAAGGAAATGATGCCTTGAGGCAGGATCTGACACTGGAAAGTTTGATACCACTGCCAAAGAAAATGCCTGTAGGAACACGAAAAAGGGCTAAAAAACAACATTCAAAAGTACTGACCTCTACCCCACAAAAGAATTTATTATTAGAGAGGATGAACAGGGTGTCCAGTAATGACCAAATCTAAAATTCAAGCACATTTCAAGGTTTTTCAAGGCTCAAAATTATAAAATTCAAGGCTATAGTCGCGGTTTTACTTTTGGCTCTTTATCGGTAACTAACAATTTTACAAGCTAAAATCAAGTCACGAAATAGTGTTTACTTTCCATAAAACAATAAAGATTTCTCAAATATTTAAGGCCTAATAACAGCATTGTGATATTTTAAAATAACTGCTTAAAAGAATAGATACTTTTATTTTAGACAATGCTCAAAGATACTAGGCCCTCTGTTTAAATTACTAATGTCCTTATACATTATTAAACAACATCTTAAAATTCGTTTTTGAAAAATCTACAGTAAATGAGGTTTTTTTTTCATAACCTATAACTTATAATTGAACTTCCTTGTGTTCAAAAAACTTTGAACTGTAATCGTACCTATAAAATATGTTAATTTAATTATTTAAACAATACTATGCTTAATTTGGCATTAAATTTAGTTTAAAATGAATTTCAGTGTAATTTTACTATTTAAAAAAAATTGTAAAAAAAGTTGTAGGCCTATAAAAAATTATGATAAAGTATCAAAGCCTAATTTAATGTTTATATTGTAACAGTTTGTTACAAATACATTTTAATATCCAAATAGGTAAATGATTTCGATTTTTTATTTGAAGTCTGAAAAACAAACCCTCAAAAACACAGGATAGTAAAGAAACAGTTTTACTTTTAAGTTAAAGAAGTTTTACTTACACTTTCAACATCAAACCCACCCAATACTATTCTAAAACCAGTTGAGGGTGTTAGTTTTTAGGTGAATTAAGTTTCATAAAATCAAAGTAACTGTTAAAATAAATAAAAATTATTAATATTCATTTTGTAAAAAAGGATTAAACTCAAGATGTCCAAAACATGGGCTATTCAAATGTTGAACCCTTTACAATTTATTTTGTGTTAAAAAATAAATTTGTCACAGAAAAAGTTTTACTCTTTTTAGAAACCATGTGTGAAAGTTATAAAACTTTAACAATTGAATTACTAACGATGTATTGCACCTTTACTCATTGCACAAATTAATTTAAGCAAATAAGGCTATTGACAATAAGTTAAATGATAACAACCATTAATAGTATAGCAAGGGTAAATAATCACCTAGATTACTAAAAAAGTGTTGTATAAATTATATATCTAAAAAAAAAAATTGAAAAATAAATCCTATAGGCATCCAATTGTACACCATAATTGATCACATGATCACGTTTTTCGGTTACCTTAAATTGAAACATTTAATATTCATCACTATGTTTCAAAGAATTGGCAACCTTTTCAACATGCAAATATTATAAATACAATATATAGTCGCGTAGGTTATTTAGCCACTCTTCAAATTACTTTAACATCAAGCATATATAAATGCCATCTCTCATCAAACCTACTACAACGCCATTTTTTGGCGACTGCAACGAGAGCGAGTTACTTCCAAATTTCCTTTGTATTATGTCAATTTCACATCGATGTGAACATAATCGAACTGTTGCTTCAATATCTACATTCGTGTTAAGCACGGCGTCCACTGCAAACCAGCCCGGTCCAGCCCAGCCCGGACTTTTATACTGTCAAAATGCATACGATCAAATGAAAACCGCCAACTGCAACCGGTCTGGGCTGGGCTGGACCGGGCCGGTCGCAGTTGGTGGGTGTCCATTTGATTGCGTGTATTTCGACTTCACAAAAAGGCCGGGCCGGGTTTCACTCCGGCCTAGCACCGCCGACTGCGGCCGGGCCGGATTCACTCCAGCCTTAGCACCGCCCACTGCGGCCGGCCCGGCCTTTTTGTGAAGTCGAAATACACGCAATCAAATGGACACCCACCAACTGCGACCGGCCCGGCCTCGGTCGGCTCTTCGGGTGCCGTGTGGGCCGAGTATTCCCGGGCTGTGCCGGGCCGGCCGTAGTGGGCGGGGTGTCCCTTTGATTGCGTGTATTTCGACTTCACAAAAAGGCCGGGCCGGGCCGCCCGCGGTGTAACGGGTGTCCATTTGATTGCGTGTATTTCGACTTCACAAAAAGGCCGGGCCGGGCCGCCCGCAGTGTACGGGTGTCCATTTGATTGCGTGTATTTCTACAAATAGGCCGGGACGGCCGCAGTGGGTGGGTGTCCATTTGATTGCGTGTATTTCTACAAAAAGGCCGGGACGGCCGCAGTGGGTGGGTGTCCCTTTGATTGCGTGTATTTCGACTTCACAAAAAAGGCCGGGCCGGGCCGCCCGCAGTGTACGGGTGTCCATTTGATTGCGTGTATTTCTACAAAAAGGCCGGGACGGCCGCAGTGGGCGGGTGTCCATTTGATTGCGTGTATTTCGACTTCACAAAAAGGCCGGTCCGGGCCGCCCGCAGTTGGTGGGTGTCGATTTGATTGCGTGTATTTCGACTTCACAAAAAGGCCAGGCCGGCCGGGCCGCAGTGGGCGGGTGTCCATTTGATTGCGTGTATTTTCGACTTCACAAAAAGGCCGGGCCGGGCCGCCCGCAGTGTACGGGTGTCCATTTGATTGCGTGTATTTCTACAAAAAGGCCGGGACGGCCGCAGTGGGTGGGTTGTCCATTTGATTGCGTGTATTTCTACAAAAAAGGCCGGGACGGCCGCAGTGGGTGGGTGTCCCTTTGATTGCGTGTATTTCGACTTAACAAAAAGGCCGGGGCCGGGCCGCCCGCAGTGTACGGGTGTCCATTTTGATTGCGTGTATTTCTACAAAAAGGCCGGGACGGCCGCAGTGGGCGGGAGTCCATTTGATTGCGTGTATTTCGACTTCACAAAAAGGCCAGGCCGGCCGGGCCGCAGTGGGCGGGTGTCCATTTGATTGCGTGTATTTCGACTTCACAAAAAGGGCCGGGCCGGGCCGCCCGCAGTGTACGGGTGTCCCATTTGATTGCGTGTATTTCTACAGAAAAGCCGGGACGGTCGCAGTTGGCGGGTGTTCCATTTGATTGCGTGTATTTCGACTTCACAAAAAGGCCGGGCCGGGCCGCCTGCAGTTGGTGGGTGTCGATTTGATTGCGTGTATTTCGACTTCACAAAAAGGCCGGGCCGGGCCGCCCGCAGTTAGTGGGTGTCCATTTGATTGCGTGTATTTCGACTTCACAAAAAACGCCCGGGCCGGGCCGCCCGCAGTGTACGGGTGTCCATTTGATTGCGTGTATTTCTACAGAAAAGCCGGGACAGTCGCAGTTGGCGGGGGTGTTCATTTGATTGCGTGTATTTCGACTTCACAAAAAGGCCGGGCCGGGCCGGGCCGCCCGCAGTTGGTGGGTGTCCATTTGATTGCGTGTATTTCTACAGAAAAGCCGGGACGGTCGCAGTGGGCGGGTGTCCATTTGATTGCGTGTATTTCGACTTCACAAAAAAACGCCGGGCCGGGCCGCCCGCAGTGTACGGGTGTCCATTTGATTGCGTGTATTTCTACAGAAAAGCCGGGACGGTCGCAGTGGGCGGGTGTCCATTTGATTGCGTGTATTTCGACTTCACAAAAACGCCGGGCCGGGCCGCCCGCAGTGTACGGGTGTCCATTTGATTGCGTGTATTTCTACAAAAAGCCGGGGACGGTTCGCAGTTGGTGGGTGTCGATTTGATTGCGTGTATTTCGACTTCACAAAAAGGCCGGGGCCGGGCCGGCTGCAGTGGGCGGGTGTCCATTTTGATTGCGTGCATTTCGTCTTCACAAAAAGGCCGGGACGGGCCGCCCGCAGTGGGCGGGTGTCCCTTTGATTGCGTGTATTTCGACTTCACAAAAAGGCCGGGCCGGGCCGCCCGCAGTGTACGGTGTCCATTTGATTGCGTGTATTTCGACTTCACAAAAAGGCCGGGCCGGGCCCCGCCCGCAGTGGGCGCCTTGCATCAGTAACGGCAGCGGCGTTAAAAAAATCAAAACTCCCGATTTTCTACAAAATACAAGCATAATTCCCGCCCTATTCAAGGCAGGTAAAATTCAAGCATAATTCCCGCTCTTCCCGATTTTCAAGGCTGCTGGACACCCTGATGAAGATAAAAGACGAGAAAGAACGGGGGGAAAGAGTTGAAAAGGAAACGAAGAATTGAGAATGGAAAGAAAAATTATTTGACCCAGAAAGATAAGAAAACTAAAAAAAATAAACAAAGGAAAGAAAGCTATAGTACAGTCAATCTGTAACTTTTTTTTGAGGCGACTTACCTAAGAGCTGTTTTATGCGGAAATGGATAGAAAGGCATCCCATAAGCTTAACTCCAAAAACTCGGGATGGTTTGTCAAGACGATTTTGAGAAAACTCAAAAAGTTTTTGGATTTGAAATATCTCTGAAATGGTTGGTTTTTTTCGGAAAATTGTTGAGGACAAAAAATGTTGGGGGCAATATTATCTACAACTTTTCTCATTGGGTCGATATGCTGTGATGAAAAGTACAATTAATAGATGGCGCTAAAGTACCAAAAAAGCGTTTTTTTTATTTTTTACAGAGAAAAAATTTTTTAACGCACAACTGTCAATGAGAAAGTTGTTCATCTCAAAGAAACCTATAAAATTGATACATAAATCTTTATTTTCCGACTTACCGTTTAGAAGTTATAGCGTGACAAACCTGTCACGCCGTAGATTTCCCATTGCTTCCGACGAGAGCAATGTCAGCGTGTGTAAACCGGTTTTGTCTCGCCACCTTTGCACACATGCCTGCAAAGGGGGCCTTTGTGCCTATGCATACCTGGTTAGTCGAAACTCGTACGTCGAATTGAAAACTCCAATGTTTACGATCTAAAAATGTCTGTTTGTTTCAAGTGCAAAAAAAGTGTTGCGAATAATGTGCCCCCTGTCGGACCGATAGGTCGAAAATCGTTGCATGAGGCATCGACAATTCGAACGGATGTTGAGATGCAGAATTTTTTAAAAGATAACTCAATCATCAACGCACACCCCAAATGCTACAAAGCATATAGTGATACACGATCAGCTGAGGCAGCTGCACGACGAAAATCCAAAGAGTTGGAAAGAAAATATTGCATTTCCAATTGCATTACTTTTTGAAGAGCGTCTTGAGTGTAAATTATTCTTGCAAATTTAATGTTCACTAAATTTTTATTCATAGCAATTTCTTTTTTACATGTTATTTCATTAATTGTTATCAATGAAACACAGAGATGAAGTAATAGTTCTGTAAAATCTCTTGCTGAAATGGAATGTTTATACAAAATTGCTGCTGAATATAATTAGTAACGATTTATTCACAATTTTATTCTTTAAAAATGATGTATTATATTTATGAAAGTTTTATTCAAGATCGTCTATTTTCAAAGGTTGCACTTAACATTTTATAGCAATTTAATTTACATTTAATAAAGCGGAAATTGTGTTTTGTGGCAAGTAACATGTTCTTATTTATTTAATAACAAATTTTTGTTTATATATATGAAATAATGTGTTATATTTTTTAATAAAGTGTTTAAACAATTAAACTTTCCAATAAGACAAATTAATTAGACGAAAATTTTTGCATGATATTGAAAGAGTATAATTAAAAAAATTTTTTAAATAATACATGAAGATTAAAAAGGAATAATAATAATAAATAAAAATAATAATAGTAGCAATGTGCAATAAAATTAAATACTGTTTTTTACTAATTCACACAGGATTATATCCGTCCCCATAATTAATATGTATGCATTTCATTTTGCAGCAGCCAAATGGATGTTGAGGAAATGGATAATGAGGAAATAGATGTTGCAAACGACGAATTCGAGCCAGGCACTTCATCCCAAGCAGATACGGTAAAACCCTACATTTGATATCAGCGTCTGTTTCATCTGTGAATTAACCATCGACAAGATCATGAAGAAAGGTGGGAAAAGATTGTTACCCGTATATACGATAAAGAAAAGTGCAGTAAAAGAACGGCTGATTAATTTGCTATCATTACACCAGAATGCTGATAGTTTAAGGATACTCTCCAAGATCAAAGATGTTGATCTAGTCCAAGTTGGGGCTAAGTACCACCCGTCATGCCTTCAAAATTTAAGCAGAAAGAAAAGTCTAGTTCAAGAACAGACAGAGCACATTATGTCATATGTTGATGTTGCAATGGAGCACATTTACTCTTACCTTGAAAATTCCGACGACTGTCAGTTTTCTATAAGACACCTTGCTGAACAAAAGGATCGCCCTAGTGAAAGAGTCATTTTAGAAAGAATTCAATCGAAGTACGGCAATGAAATTCTGACATATCAAGTACGTGGGGGGGGGGATCAATTATTTGCTTCAAAGACACCGGACGTCAGTTACTGTCCGATAATTGGTATAAAAATAGGTCGACTGACAATACCGAAGATCGAAAAAGAGTTGTGCGCGAGGCAGCAGCTATAGTTAGAGAATAAATTCGTTCTCAGCTGTATTCAGCAGATGAGTACCCTGTGACTACTGAATTTTTAGTAGGTGCTGAAAGTGACGTCCCTGAAAGTTTGTCAATATTTCTGAATGATGTCATTATTCCTGGTAAAAGAAGAACATTGATAGATTATTGGAAAAAGCAGGTCACATCCATACCACATGCGATTATAAAAGCAACTCGTCCTAGGTGTTTCATGTCCAAAGTTTTGCTGGGAATCGGATGCTTCTTGAAAAAGAAATTTGCTTCTAGATTTTTAGTTGATTGTTTAGCATCTATTGGATTTTCGTGCTCTTATTCTGAAGTCGAACTCCTTGAGTTATCATGCATTTCAAGGCAGCAACCACAAGTTCTATCCAGTGGTTTCTCTCAATGGGTTGCTGACAATGCAGATTTCAATATCAATACCTTGGACGGACGAGGTTCATGGCATGTAATGGCAATGATACAGTGTGTCACCCCAGATACGTCGATCAAGGTCGAAGGTCCAGTTACCCGAAACTATCGAGAAAGAAAATCCATCGATCCAGCGGAGATAGGGCACATTGAATTAGTTCCATACGACAAACCCCCCTCTGTTGGCTTAAACGCTATCAAAGTTATGGATTTGAACAAATTGTATCCAATTCCAACATCAATCGTACCATCATTCATTGACTTGCTGTGGATGTATGGAAAATGGACTTGCGATGTATCACTTCCTGGCTGGAACGGTTTTATGGAACAGGTCACAGAAATGAAACCATTTGATTCTTCGAAGATATTATATCTTCCCTTCATAAATGCACCACCCACTGACAATGCAACAGTACTGACAACTCTGCTTCAAGCCTGCCAAGTTGGTGAATTGAGCGGTCAGGACACGAAGTTTGTAACCTTTGACCAGCAACTCTACTGGAAAGCGAGAGACATCGTTGCAACAGCTCCTCTCGAATTAAAAAAAAGTTGTTGTTCGTCTTGGTGGATTCCATCTCATCATGTCCTTCATGGGTTCAATAGGCAACATAATGTCCGGTAGCGGATTGGAAAATGCGTGGACAACAATTTACGCCGAGGGATCGATACCGCAAATGCTTCTCGGGAAATCATATGCAAGAGCTGCAAGGGGTTACATGTTGACGAATTTGTCTCTGGCAAAGATTATCATCGACTCCTTGGATGAAGAGGAACCGGATTTCCTGGAAACACGTGAATTTCTAGACAGCATTTTAGGAGAATTGGATAGAACTTATGCCTTGGACCCAATTCACAAAACATCTGCCACATCGTTTTTGGAATCATTTGAAAGAAAACTGAATCAATTCGAACAGAGGGGACCAACAGCAAAACTTTGGGTCCAATACTTCAAGATGACATGTGTCTTAAAGCAGTTTCTTTTTTACACAATGTGCGGCTAAAACAAAAGTGAATCTTTCTTGCCTACCGCCATCTCCACAAGCGGCTAATTTTCACAGTCGACGCGTTTACCACCAAGTCCAAGCTTGGCTTGGCAAAGACATGGAGCCTACTTGATCGTGGCTTGATACCATTGGAAACAGACCTTGACCCAGCTCCAGAAAACCTTTTGAACCTCATAACATGCAGTTGTAAGACTAATAATTGTGGAGCATCTTGCGGGTGCAGGAAGGCAGGCCTCACGTGCTCAGTTGCTTGCAAGCATTGTGGCGGCGAAAATTGCAGCAATGTCCCCGTTATCGACCTTGAAAATGATTTACTTGAAGACATTGATCTGGATTTCCCATCTCAAGTTGTTCACTGGCCTTCAAATGAAATGGACAATAGCACAGATGGTGGTTCAACAACTGATTCATCAACGACATCGAGTGAGACGGAAACTCATCCCAATGAACCACAAAAAAAAGCAGAGGCGGCAAAAAAAAGTAAATAATACTATGGATTTTGGATATTGAATTTTTGATAGTGGAAAATGTCATTGATATTGTCAAACAATTACTGGATTTTGTAATAAAATAAACATGCACATGAAGGAAACATTTTTCTTTTCCCAGCCACGATTCAATAAACAATTTCATGCATTTTTTTATTGTACGCTCAACAAAAATTATCAGCACATTTTTGGAAGAAATTAATAGTAATAAATATTAATATATAATAACAATTCACCACTTACAAAAAATTTATTTGTTCAGTTTAGAGTAATGATTTATTATGTACCCGAACTAACATCACCCTCGTCGGAAGCAATGGGAAATCTACGGCGTGACAGGTTTGTCACGCTATAACTTCTAAACTTCTAAATTGTTCATACATGTAAATCCCATTTTCCAGAACGCTCAGATTCAAGAAACTGCTTTAAGAGACATGTCATCAAGTATTGGAACCAAAGTTTTGCTTTTAGTCCCCTCTGTTCGAATTGATTCAGTTTTCTTTCAAATGATTCCAAAAACGATGTGGCAGATGTTTTGTGAATTGGGTCCAAGGCATAAGTTCTATCCAATTCTCCTAAAATGCTGTCTAGAAATTCACGTGTTTCCAGGAAATCCGGTTCCTCTTCATCCAAGGAGTCGATGATAATCTTTGCCAGAGACAAATTCGTCAACATGTGACCCCTTGCAGCTCTTGCATATGATTTCCCGAGAAGCATTTGCGGTATCGATCCCTCGGCGTAAATTGTTGTCCACGCATTTTCCAATCCGCTACCGGACATTATGTTGCCTATTGAACCCATGAAGGACATGATGAGATGGAATTTACCAAGACGAACAACAACTTTTTTTTAATTCGAGAGGAGCTGTTGCAACGATGTCTCTCGCTTTCCAGTAGAGTTGCTGGTCAAAGGTTACAAACTTCGTGTCCTGACCGCTCAATTCACCAACTTGGCAGGCTTGAAGCAGAGTTGTCAGTACTGTTGCATTGTCAGTGGGTGGTGCATTTATGAAGGGAAGATATAATATCTTCGAAGAATCAAATGGTTTCATTTCTGTGACCTGTTCCATAAAACCGTTCCAGCCAGGAAGTGATACATCGCAAGTCCATTTTCCATACATCCACAGCAAGTCAATGAATGATGGTACGATTGATGTTGGAATTGGATACAATTTGTTCAAATCCATAACTTTGATAGCGGTTAAGCCAACAGAGGGGGGTTTGTCGTATGGAACGAATTCAATGTGCCCTATCTCCGCTGGATCGATGGATTTTCTCAGAAAAAGATCAACAAAACGACACATCTTATAGGCCAATTCCATTGATACCATGCTTAATCAAGATAATGAACACCATGATAAAAAATACATTGGTTTGGTTGACTGACAAATCCAATATGATACCAGCTACACAATATGGATTTCGACGGAATCGAAGATGCTCAGATTACCTAACAAGGTTAGTATCAAAAAATATATAAAAGGCTATCTAAAAATGAAATTATAGTAACAGCATCCCTTGACATAGCCAGTGCGTATGACAGTGTGCACCACCTACTTTATACAATAAAATGTATATTCTTGGTATTCCGGCCAAGTTTATTCTGCATTGTCACAGGTGGTTATGTGCAAGGTGTTTAACAATAGAATATTCAAATTATTCAATTTCAAGAAAGTCTAGTAGGGGATTACCTTAAGGAAGTGTTCTAAGTCCACCATTATTTTCAATATAATTAAGTGATATAAATAAAAGTTTACCAAATAAAGTATATTCATTAATATACGCAAATGATGTATTTCTGTACACTGCGGATAAGGACCATAATTTCCTATAAGGAAAGGCACCTACAAGCAATCACTGGGAATTTAATATACCTTTCAAATCAAAATTTGGATGAGTTGAGAAACCGTATTGTAAGAGAAGCTCAGGGTGTTTTATATATATATATATATATAATATATTATATATATATATTATATATATATTAAATTGTATAAATGGCAATTGCCTTATTGTATAAATGGTAGCACATTCACCCGGCAAGTGAGAGGTCCGGGTTCGACTCCCGGCGGAGCAAGCACTTTTTGCGATTCAATGTTTATTTATATATATATACACACACACAAAAGTATATTATGCCATGTTTTCGTAATGCAGGAACTATAGACTAGGATTAGGTTAGCAATGCGCCCTCCGCCGCCCATCAGAGCTCCCTGTCAATCACTTTTCATGAATTAATACAAACATTGTACTAGTTAGACTATAAATTTGTACTAACAATAAATTATATTGTGTGTGATTATATATATTTTTAATTGCAACAATTTGTATTTGCATAGTGTTAATTAATCATATGGTTTCGACCTTGTTCTTGTTTTATTTTTGTCTCAAACATTTTGACGATAAACATTCATCTATTTAAATTCATTTACCGATGCTAATACCCGTCAAATTGCATTGTAACCTATACCGTTCGTAAACCCGCTAGTTTTTCTTTGTGTTTAGTAGTTTTTGAATTTCTTATAGTATGTACATTAGTCTACATCGTTTTCATCAGCTGGTGTTTCCAGCGAAACGTGTAAGCATTGTTGTTGTTGCTCAGATACGAACGCGTAAATATCGCTGTTACTATTCCTTCAGTTTGTGCTTGTTTTCTTTTCAACTCGTTATTTAGTTACTAATTGTTAGTAATAAGTGATCCGTGTAGATCGAGTGATAAGAGACATACTCTTTTAAAGTGATGTCAGTGACTTTGTTGATGCTGAGGTGGAAGCAGTACCTAGTACATCCAGAGCCAGGCCTGGTCTTGAAGAGGATGATGTACAGTCCTTGGAAGGTATTTTATCCGACAGTAATTCTGAACTTACTGATTTTTCATCTGGTTCTGATGACGACTATGAGGCAGATTCATCAGACCTTTAAACAAGTGACAGGGAAATCGTGGGCAGAAGTTGGCCTAGGGCAAGCCCCCTCCTAAGCAGTGATGAATCTTCAGATAAAACTGAACACTTGACTCGCCCTGAGATCCAAATTACGCCTAATATTTCTAGACCAACTTGGATTAGGGTTTATCCTGGATCTGAAGATCCTATTGATGTTGCATCTCGATTTAAACAAAACAGGTATTTCAAAAGAAACAAAAACAAAACTATCTGAAGAAATAAAAGCCTTAGAAATTGCCAACAGCGTTCACAAAACAAAAGCTGAAAACTTTTACAGCATTAAGAGGCAGTCAACAAAAGTCAATTATAAAATCTAATGTAAAAGACTCAACTTGTATAGATATGGATTTCCAAAAAAAAACCTCTTGATTCCAAACTTAAGCACAAAATAATGACGTGTACTACAGAAGGCAATATTGTCTTTTTTCATGTTCAATATTCATGAACTCCCCAGTAAGAAATTATTTTTTTCACATATGACAAAACAGTAGCCAGAAAGGGATCAAACGAAGTTACGTCAATGTTCTATCACTATTTAATATGCTTGAATCCTAATGTTCGTCATTTAAAAATCTTCTGCGACTCGTTTGGCGGATAAAACAAAAACTATTGTGATGTGCATACTTAGTTTTGCACCACTTAGATATCTTGGATACTGTATCTGTAATTTATCCTATTCGGGGACACACACACCTCGAATGTGACAAAAATATGGCCCTTATTAACCAAAAAATCAGCTTGTGAGACTTCTGATGATTGGAGGGCCGAAATAAGAAAATCACGTTCAAAACCTGAACTCTTTGTTGTTATTGACTGTAAGCAAGACATGTTTTATTCGTGGAATGAAAACTTATCACAATTTTTTACAAAATCTTGTCCTTTTCCAACACGACCAATTAGGGAGTTAAAAATCACAATAGTTTAGTGATCAAAAAGATCACTAAACTATTTTCTTCTAAACATAGAAATATATTTATGACACTATATACATAATATTTGCAATCTGGCCCATAAAGGTTTTAGTAATTTTTTTGGGTATGAAATGCCTTGAAGCACGGAGCAGCGCACAAGCCTACATCACAGACACTGCACTGATAGCGCGACTCCCGACGCACATTGTGTTTGGAGCAGACCGCACACATCCTTGTTGGTCTGCACATACTCAGGGAAGTGACATTGGATGAGACGAAGGACGAGGGTCTTCTTCAGCAGATAGTCTTCTTTTTTTTGCTCTCATCATGGTGTTCTAAAACAATCCTCTCCACAAGAATCTCCCGAAATTGAAGATTTGTAAATTTCTCCCTTTGTTTGGTATGATGCGCATGTGCATTGAATATGCACATATTTATCAAGTGTTTGAACTCTTTTTTGTACCATACCTTTTGTCTTTTTTCTCTCTAATGGGTATGCTGAAAAGCATCTGGTCGACTTTGTCAACACCACCCATGAAAACATTGTACTCATCTACTATACCCGGTACTCAAATCAAATCAAATTATTTTTATTGTTGAAGACATTTACATGCATAACAATCGTCAGTGTACATTGAAAATGAACTAGCCTAGTTTCTAAAATAACTAAAGGACCTTATCAATTAGAAAACAATTAGTACTATAATATTCCTTTTCAGATAACAAGCACTTTATCTTACTCCTAAATGATATTGAAGTGTTGGCCTCCTTGAACCCAGATGGCAAGTTATTGAAAAATTGTATGCAAGAGTAAAGGGTTTGTTTTTCAAAGAATGTTGTTGAATGTTTTGGAAGAGTTAAGGAATTTGTACCGCGGAGATTATAATTTGACTGTTGTACTGGAAAAAGGTGTTTGTTTTTAAAGACAAATGTCAAACATTCCAGTATATATAGACTAGGAAACGTCAACAATTTATTTTGTCTAAAAAAACCTCTACATGACAGAACGATTGAGTCCACATATCACTCTTATGGCTTTCTTCTGGAGGGTAAACAAGGCTTTAGTCTTAGTGGATTCATGACCCCATATGATCAAGCCATAACTCATGTAAGTGTAGAAGCACCCATAGTAAGCTGTCAGCAAAACATCTTTACTAGAGAAAGTAGCCAATCTTCGTAAGATGAACAGACTGCTGCTTAATTTTTTAATTACTTTGTCGATGTGATTGTGAAAGGACAAATTACAATCAATTACCAGACCCAGAAAAATCAGCGCTGGGACTAGGACTAAGACGAAAGTCGCCAATGACTATATCAGAAGAGTTTGCATCTGTTCGAGACGATCTTAAATAGAATTCAACAAGTTTTGTCTTCTTTACATTTACATGAAGTTGGTTTTTTTTCCAGCCATTGCAACAAAGAACTACTCTGAATAAATATATCAGTTTCTAGTCGCTCTCTGTTTCCATTGGAAATGCTGAAGGATGTGTCATCAGCAAAAAGACATAAGTTACCCATATTTACAGCTGTAGGGATATCATTCACAAATAAGAGAAAAAGTATAGGTCCGAGAACGGAACCCTGTGGCACACCTGTCAAAGTAGACAACTCCTTCGACTCGTATGTGCCCAGGCAATCCGAACTGTCAATATATGGAACAGCCACCACTTGTTTTCGGTTGAGCACAAAAGATGAAACCCAAAAAACCCCCCCAAAACCCCCGGGGGGTTTTTTTAAAAAAAAAAAGGGGAAATTAAAGCCTTTTTTTAAAAAAAAAAAATTTTTAACCCAAAAAAAAATTTTTTAAAAAAAAATTTTTTTTTTTTAAAAAAATTTTTTGGGGGGGTTTTTAAAAAAAATTTTTTTGGGGGGGGGGGGGAAAAAAAAAAATTTTTTGGGGGGTTTTTTGGGGGGGGTTTTTGGGGGGGGAAAAAAAAAGGGGGTTTTTGGGGTTTTTTTTGGGGGGGGGGGGTTTTTTTTAAAGGGGGTTTTTGGGGGGGGGGGGGAAAGGGGGAAAATTTTTTAAAAAGGGGGGGGGTTTTTTTTTAGGGGAATTTTGGGAAAGGGGGGGGGGGGGGGAAAAGGGGGGGGGTTTTTAAGGGGTTTTTGGGGGGTTTTTTTTTAAAAAAGGGGGGGGGGGTTTTTTAAAATTTTTTTTTTTTAAAAGGGGGGGGGGGGGGGGGGGGGGGGTTTTTTTTGGGGGGGGGTTTTTTTTTAAAAGGGGGGGGGGGGAGGTTTTTGGGGGGGGGTTTTTAAATTTAAAATTTTTTAAAAAATTTTGGGGGGGAAAAAGGGGGGGAAGGGTTTTGGGGGGGGGGTTTTTGGGGGGGGAAAAAAAGTTTGGGGGGGGGTTTTTTAAAAAAAATTTTTGGGTTTTTTTAAAAAAAAGGGGGGGTTTTTTTTAAATTTTGGGGGGAAAAAAAAAAGGGGGGGGAATTTAAAAATTTTTGGGGGTTTTTTTTGGGGGGTTTTTTTTTAATTTTAAAAAGGGGGGGGTTTTTTTTTTTGGGGGGGTTTTTTTTTGGGGGGGGGGGGGGGGGGGGAAAAAATTTTGGGGGGGGGGTTTTTTTGGGGGGGAAAAAGGGGGGGGGGGGGGTTTTTTTTTAAAAGGGGGGTTTTTTGGGGGGTTTTTAAAAAAAAGGGGGAAAAAAATTTTTTGGGGGGGGGGTTTTTTTGGGGTTTGGGGGGGGAAAAAAAAAGGGGGGGGGGGTTTTTTTTTTAAAAAAAAAAATTTTTGGGGGGGGTTTTTTTTTTTTGGGGGGGGGGTTTTTTTTTTGGGGGGGGGAATTTTTTGGGGGGGAAAGGGGTGGAAATTTTGGGGGGGGTTTTTTGGGATTTTTTAAAAAAGGGTTGGGGGGGGGGGGGGAAAAAAATTTGGGGGTTGGGGGGGGGGGGGGTTTTTTTTTAAAAAATTTTTGGGGGTTGGGGAAAAAAATTTTTAAAAATAAAAAAAGGGGGGGGGGGTTTTTGGGGGGTTAATTTTAAAAAGGGGGGGGGAAAAAAAAAAGGTTAAAAAGGGGGGGGGGTTTTTAGGGGGGGGGGGGGGGGGAAAAAAAAAAAGGGGGGGGGGGGGGTTTTTTTTTTGTTTTTTAAAAAAAAAAAAAAGGGGGGGGGGGAAATTTTTTTTAAAAAAAAAAATTTTTTTTTTTTAAAAAAAGGGGGGTTTTTAAAAAAAAAAGGTTTTTTTTGGGGGGAAAAAATTTGGTGTTTTTTGGGGGGGGGGGGGTTTTTTTAAAAATTAAGGGGGGGGGGGGGCCGGTTGGGGGGGGAAAAAAAAAAATAAAAGGGTTTTTAAAAATTAACCCCAAAAAAGGAAAATTTTTTTGGGGTTTTTCCGGGGTTTTTTTCTTTAAAAAAGGTTTAAAAAAAAAATAAAAACAAAAAAGGGGTTTTCCCCCCCTTTTTGGAAAATTTTTAAAATTTTTTAAAAAAAAGGGGGGGTTTAAAAAACCAAAAATTTAAAAAAAATTTTTAAATTTTTTTTTTTCCCCTTTAAAAAGGGGAAAAAAAACCCCCGGGTTTTCCTTTTTTTCCCCCTTTTTTTTTTTTTTTTTTTTGCCCGGGGTTTTTTTTTTTTTTGGGGGGGGTTTTTTTTTTTTTTTTTTTTTTTTAAAAAATTTTTTTAAAAAAAATTTTTTTTTTTTTTTAAAAATTTTTTTTTTTTAAAAACCCCTTTTTTTTTAA